>NW_027778522.1:0-3611 GCF_054177405.1 Leptonychotes weddellii | reverse complement strand
TGCATACTTTTTCCTGCTTTGTGAAAGACTATTTGACAATAGAGTTGAGGGTCCATAACTGGGTTCTCTATTCTGTTCCATTGCTCTATATGTCTGTTTTTGTGCCAGTACCATGCTGTCTTGGTGATCACTGCTTTGTAATATAGCTTGAAATCAGGCAACGTGATGCCCCCAGCTTTGTTTTTCTTTGTCAACATTTCCTTGGAGATTCAGGATCTTTTCTGATTCCATACAAATTTTAGGAGTGTTTGTTCCAGCACTTTGAAAAATGTCATTGGAATTTTGATCGGGATGGCATTAAAGGTTTAGATTGCTCTGGGTAGCATAGACATTTTAACAATGCTTATTCTTCTGATCCATAAGCATGGAATATTTTTCGATCTTTTTGTATCTTCTTCCATTTCTTTCATGAGTGTTCTGTAGTTCCTAGAGTATAGATCCTTTACCTCTTTGGTTAGGTTTATTCCGAGGCATCTTATGGTTTTTGGTGCTATTGTAATTGGAATCATTTCTCTAATTTCTCTTTCTCCAGATGCATCATCAATGTATAAGAAAGTAACGGATCTCTGTGCATCGATTTTGTATCCTGCCACATTACTGAATTGCTGTATGAGTTCTAGTAATTTGGGGGGTGGAGTCTCTTGGGTTTTCCACATAAAGTATCATGGCATCTGTGGAGGTGGAGCAAGATGGCGGGGGAGTAGGAGACCTGCATTTCGTCTGGTCTCAGGAATTCAGCTGGATAGGGATCAAACCATTCTGAACACCTACAAACTCAACAGGAGATCAAAGAAAAGAATAACAACAACTCTCTAAACAGAAAAGCGATCCCTTTCTGGAAGGTAGGACGTGCGGAGAAGTGAATCCGAGGCGATATTCGGGAGGATAGATGGCGGGGGAGGGGGCCTCCATCAGCTGCTTCTGGCAAGTGATAGAGCAGTGGAGCACAAAATCGGAACATTTAGAAGTCTGCTCCGCTGAGGGACATCGCTCCAGTGGCTAAGTGGGGGGTGGAACCCTCGTGGGACAGTGTGGTCTCAGGACCCTCAGGGTCACAGAAAGACTGGGGGTGCCTGAGTGCGGCAGAGCTCCCCGGTATTGGAGTGGGGAAGCTGGCTGCAGAGACAGAGCCAAGGTGTGGGCTCTCAGCTCGGGGTTACCGTAAACCATGATCCACAGCACAGTCGGGCCACTGCTCCTCCATCAGGGACCCAACAAGTGGCAGATCCAGGGAGACTCCCCTTCCTCCCACAGGAAGAGTGGCACGGGAGTGCACCACAGGGATCTGCTGGATTTGGAGACTCCACTCCAAGTCAGGTGCCAGAGATAGAAACGCTCAGTCACAGGCTGGGTGAGCACGGAGTGCAACAAGAGACTGGGGAGACTGGTGTGACTGACTGCTTTTCTCTGGGGGATCACTGAGGAGTGGGCCCCGAGTTCTCGGCTACTCTGTCACAGAGATTGGGAGACCACCATTTTCACTCTCGGCCTCCAAAGCTGTACGGAAAGCTTGGAACAAAAGCTCCTGAGAGCAATCCCGAGCAGATTACTTAGCCCGGACCGGGCAAGGGCGGGGCAGTTCCCCCTCCAGCAAAAACATCTTGGAACCATGGCAACAGGCCCCTCTCCCAGAAGATCAGCGAGAACAGCCAGCCAAGAACAAGTTTACCGATCAATGAGAACGGCAGAACTCCAGCGCTAGGGGAATACTGCACATAGAATCCATGGCTTATTTACCATGATTCTTTAGTCTTTCAAATTTAATTTTTTTAACTGTCTTTTTTTTCCCCCTTTTGCAACCAACATCTTATCAATCCCTTTTTTAAAAAACATTTTATTTTTAATTTTTAAAGTCATATTCTATCCCTTCATAGTAGTTACCCTTATTTTTGTCATATTATATAAGTTCTTCTCTCTTTAAATTTTAAGATACTTTCTTCTAACAGATCAAAATATACCCTAAATCTCTAGTGTATAGTTTTGTTCTACTCTCCTGCCTGATAACATTCTCTCCCTTTTTTTTTCTAAATACTCTTCTATCTTTTTAAACAACTTCTTATAAATGCCTTTTATAAATTTTTTTATAATTTTCATAATTACAATCATATTCCATCCCTTCATCATATCAACCCTTATTTTTATACATATATAAGTTTTTCTTTCTTTAAAATTTTGGGAGGCACTTCCTTCTAACAGACCAAAATACACCCAAAATCTAGTGTGTGGCATTGATCTATGCACCACCTGATCATATTTCATCATATACTTTTTGTTTTGTTTTGTTCTGTTTTTATTTTTATTTTTATCTTTATCTTTTTCTTTTTTTTTTTTTTTTCTTTCTTTACCTTTCTTTAGCCCCGACTTCAGGTCTTTCCTGATTTGTTTAGAGTATATTTTCTGGGGACGTTGTTACACTGTTAGCATTTTGTTCTCTCATTAGTCTATTCTCCTCTGGACAAAATAACATGACGGAAAACATCACCTCCAAAAAGAACAAGAGGTAGTACTGACTGCCAGGGACCTACTCAATACGGACAAAGTACGATGTCAGATCTAGAGTTCAGAAACATCACTTTAAAGATATTAGCTGGGCTTGAAAAAAGCATAGAAGTTATTAGAGAAACGCTTTCTGGAGAAATAAAAGAACTAAAATCTAACCAAGTCGAAATCAAAAAGGCTATTAATGACGTGCAATCAAAAATGGGGGCACTAACTGCTAGGATAAATGAGGCAAAAGAGAGAATCAGTGATATAAAAGACCAAATGATGGCAAATAAAGAAGCTGAGAAAAAGAGAGATAAACAACTACTGGATCACGAGGGCAGAATTTGAAGATAAGCGATACCATAAGACAAAACATTAGAATAATTGGGATCCCAGAAGAAGAAGAAAGAGAGAGAGGGGTAGAAGGTATATTGGAGCAAATTATAGCAGAGAACTTCCCTAATTTGGGGAAAGAAACAGCCATCAAAATCCAAGAGGCACAGAGAACCCCTCTCAAAATCAATAAAAATAGGTCAACACCCTGACATCTAATAGCAAAACTGACGAGTATCAGAGTCAAAGAGAAAATCCTGAAAGCAGCACGGGAGAAGAGATATGTAACCTACAAAAGTAGAACATTAGACTGGCAACAGACCTATCCACAGAGACCTGGCAGGCTAGAAAGGACTGGCGTGATATATTCAGAGCAGTATAGGAGAAAAATATGCAGCCAAGAATACTATATCCAGCTAGGCGGCCATTGAAAATGGAAGGAGAGATAAAAAGCTTCCAGGACAAACAAAAACTAAAGGAATTTGCAAACACGAAACCACCCCTACAAGAAATCTTGAAAGGGGTCCTCTAAGCAAAGAGAGAGCCTAAAAGCAACATAGACCAGAAAGGAACACAGACAATATACGGTAACAGTCACCTTACAGGCAATACAATGGCACTAAATTCCTATCTTTCAATAGTTACCCTGAATGTAAACGGGCTAAATGCCCCAATCAAAAGACACAGGCTATCAGATTGGATAAAAAAACAAGACCCATTGATATGCTGTCTGCAAGAGACTCATTTTAGACCCAAAGACACTGATAGATTGAAAGTGAGGGGGTGGAAAACCA
>NW_027778521.1:0-291 GCF_054177405.1 Leptonychotes weddellii | reverse complement strand
GGCCAGGGTGATCAAGGCATCGCCTGGGGGATGGTGGAGGATGAGCAATGTGATTGGGTATGGAGGGTGGGGGGTTCTGGTTAAACTGACGGAGCAGGGTTCTTGCCAAAACTGGCTTCTACAAGGAAGCGCACAGATGGGCCTAGGAGTAGGTTCTGGAGCCTGACTAAAGTTTGGTCAAGAAGAGAATCTCTGTCACCATCAACTTTTAATTATGAAAATGTTCCTTATCACAGTGACAAAGGGTAAGATATACTAGAGGAAGAAGAGAATTGAATTAATTGCAAGATA
>NW_027778520.1:0-291 GCF_054177405.1 Leptonychotes weddellii | reverse complement strand
TAGCCTAAGGTCCTTGCTCCAGAGTGTTCAGTGTTAGCAACAGTCAGAACATAGGTGAACTCAGTAGGTGAAACCTGACTGTTGTCAGGCTAAGAAGCAAAGAGGGGCGCCTGGCTGGCTCAGTAGGAAGAGCCGGCGGACTCTCGATCTTGGGGTTGCAGGGTCGAGCCCCATGTTGGGTGTAAAGATGACTTAAAAATAAAAATCTTAAAAAAAAAGAAACAGAGGGTGCCTGGGTGGCTCAGTTGGTTAAGCAACTGCCTTCGGCTCAGGTCATGATCCTGGAGTCCC
>NW_027778519.1:0-291 GCF_054177405.1 Leptonychotes weddellii | reverse complement strand
ATTCAGGTTTTAAATAAGGCCACAGGCACTTAACAAACCATGATTAGCCTGTCTGACAGGTTGACTAAATGATTTCCCAGAGGATTGGTATGGTTGGACTAAATTCATTCTGAAAGCGATTTTCCTTAACATGGTTAAGTAATGTTAATAAAATAATTCTAAAAGTCAACTTATCATAATGTGAGCTAGAGAAGGTCCATGATGAAATGTGAAAGAAACCCTCCTACACAGTCACTATTCACTTTCACTAAGGATTTTTGGATGGCTATAGATTCAATATGTTGGAACTGA
>NW_027778518.1:0-291 GCF_054177405.1 Leptonychotes weddellii | reverse complement strand
GTCAACGAGATCTTCGAATTCACTCAGTTGAATTTTTTCTCTTTAACATTATCATGATTTGCTCTTTGCCTTGAGGCCTTCCTGGAAGGATTTGGTTTTTAAAAGAGGTTTTGAAAAGGAAAGAGATAGGACTCCAGTGGTGAGAGTAGGGTATTGACCAGGCCCATGAGGGATGGGCAGGAGGCCACAGAAGGCTACACTGAAAGAGAATCCCATGCCAAGCCAAAGGAAGCCTGGGGAGCAGACCAAGGGCCCAGCCTGGCTGCAGAGGCCAGAGATGCTGGTGGGTGG
>NW_027778517.1:0-291 GCF_054177405.1 Leptonychotes weddellii | reverse complement strand
TGGTCTTCCTTTAGCCAGGTAGGAGCAGCAGATGTTGACTGGTCAGCACAGAGGACTGACCACAGTAAAGAGATTGCCAAGGTGTACAAAAAACCATGTGACCTTTACAAAGAGAACGAAGGAGGGCTGTGCTTCTTGTCTGGTCTCATCCTTTCATTCATTCAGGCATGTGCTGGATTCTTGGGAATTATGCTGGGTGTGGGAACATGATGGGGGATCAGGAAGATTGCTTATGGGGATGATGAATGCATGAGTGTTGATCATGGTATATACCGTGTATATGGTATATAT
>NW_027778516.1:0-291 GCF_054177405.1 Leptonychotes weddellii | reverse complement strand
GACAACAAATAGATGACAGACGATAGACGACGGACGACCGACGATGGACAAGAGATGATAGACAAGAGCCAGGAGATAGACGGAGAGCTTCTTTTGTCACCGAACGGGACAGCCACACAGGGGTGGGGAAACCTGGGCGCGCATCGCACTTGTGAGCCCGAGGTTCCAGTGACACTCAGGCAGCCTGTCCCGGGTCCCGCCAGCGCCACCGTTCCACACAAGACGCAGCCAACGCCCCGGCCTCCATCCCTGTGCATAAGTACCACCACGGACTTCGGGCTGCCCGTCGCC
>NW_027778515.1:0-291 GCF_054177405.1 Leptonychotes weddellii | reverse complement strand
GCGGGAAGCCTGCTTCTCCCTCTCCCACTCCCCCTGCTTGTGTTCCCTCTCTTGCTGTCTCTCTCTCTGTCAAATAAATAAATAAAATCTTAAAAAAAAAAAAAAAGAGTAAGCTTAAATGTTCTTACCACAAAAAAAGAAATGGTAATCATGTAAGGTGATGGAGGTGTTAACTAATCCTAATGTGGTAATCATTTCACAGTATGAAAGGTAATCAAATCACCATGTTGTATACTTTAAACTTACACAATGTTGTGTATCAACTATACCTCAATAAAGAGAGAAAAAATT
>NW_027778514.1:0-291 GCF_054177405.1 Leptonychotes weddellii | reverse complement strand
CAAGGAATGCAGACAATTTGTGGATGCTGGATAAGGCAAGGAAAGACCTCTCCTTGCGAGCTTCCAGAAAGAATGCAGTCCTGCCCACATTTTGATTTTAGCCCGGTGAAATCCATTCCAGACTCTGACCTCCGTAACCGTGAGATAGTAAGTTTGTGTTGTTTAAGCCACCGAATTTGTGGGCATTTGTCATGACAACGTTAGGAAACTAACATAGGGCCCCTGTGATGTTGCCAGTTCTTGGAAGAAGCATGGATGGTAGTGAGGGACCATTAGGGTGGGACTCAGAGG
>NW_027778513.1:0-291 GCF_054177405.1 Leptonychotes weddellii | reverse complement strand
GGTAGGCCCTCTCCTTAATAAAATACACATGTACCTAAAATTCCATACAACTTCAGAGGGATTCCTGGACACCCTGAAGCATGCCCACAACCCTCTTGGGTCAGGTCTGTTGGGGACAGTTTGATTGCCACTGGGTTCTTTTATATTTAAAATGCTTTGAGGGGCACCTGGGTGGCTCAGTCAGTTAAGTGTTGGACTCTCGGTTTCGGCTCACGTCATGATCTCAGGGTTGTGAGGTCGAGCTCCACATGGGGCTCTGCGCTCAGAATGGAGTCTGCTTGAGACTCTCTC
>NW_027778512.1:0-291 GCF_054177405.1 Leptonychotes weddellii | reverse complement strand
CTTGTACAAACTGTTCTTTCTGCCTGGAAGACCCTTTCCAACTCCTTCATTTGAATATCTCCTACTTACTCCTTAGGTCTCAGTTTAGTGTGACTTTTTTTTTTTTTTAAAGATTTTATTTATTTATTTGAGACAGAGAGAATGAGAGACAGAGAGCATGAGAGGGAGGAGGGTCAGAGGGAGAAGCAGACTCCCTGCCGAGCAGGGAGCCCGATGCGGGACTCGATCCAGGGACTCCAGGATCATGACCTGAGCCGAAGGCAGTCGCTTAACCAACTGAGCCACCCAGGC
>NW_027778511.1:0-3611 GCF_054177405.1 Leptonychotes weddellii | reverse complement strand
AGTCAAGAATATACCCAATAACATAGCATATATATATTAAACTCATCAAAAATGGGTCCTTGGATTGCTCGATAATCCAATTAATAAAGAGAAATGAATTGTTTGAACAGACATGAAAATAATAAACATAATACTCTTGTTAATATTACGTGACATATTGGCATGGACAAAGGGAACATACAGCTCAGATTATGCCATTATAACAAGGAGATGGATGATAATGAGGAGGGAATGGAAAGAGGGTGGCAGCAATTCAAAGAATATCCAGGAAAAGTCACTATACAAGAAACCTTGAAATTCTCTAAACTCCTTCAGTTTCTATGTAAAAGAATCCTGAGAAAAGTTTTCCAAACTTTGTAATAATTCATATTTGGGGAGTAATGTCCTTACCAATAATGGTTTGTATATCTGAAAAAAAATCTGAAACTATTAATATTTTATTTTATTTATTTTATTAAGGTTTTATTTATTTGACAGAGAGAGAGAGAGATAGTGAGAGTAGGAACACAAGCAGGGGGAGTGGGAGAGGGAGAAGCAGACTCCCTGACGAGCAGGGAGCCTGATGTGGGGCTCCATCCCAGGACCCTGAGATCATGACCTGAGCCCAAGGCAGATGCTTAACGACTGAGCCACCCAGGCACCCCTGAAACTATTAACATTTTTTAAAAAATAAATTTTGTTCAACCAGTAGAGGAAATATAAATTTTATTTTATTCTGTCTTTAGAAAAATGATACCAAAAATAGTTGTCTCAGAATAAGGCAAACAGAGTATACAACAACAACAACAAAAATGTTAAATAAATCATTCTATAAATAATTAATAAAAAACATTGTTTATTTTTGGCTTTTGTAGGGCTTGCTGTTGCCATGAGCTTTGAAGGAGACTTGAAATCATCTTCTGGCAAATGGCCATGTGGCTTGACTCCAGTAAAAATGTGAGGCCTAAGTGTTCTAAGAGAGGGGTGTTTAGACTGGCAGAGGGACAGCAAGTCCTGTAGCTACCCTCTATTCTCCCCACCTTGCTCTGCTCCCACGGGCAAATGCCACGCAAGCTAATAACTATAACTTTACTGAGATTTACAGAAGTTTTAAAAAAATACATGACTATGTGTTACTAAAAATGCTACCAGATTGACTTACTCTGTGGATATCAGCTGAAGCAGAATACCCATAAAACTGAGAAAAAAGAGAAATCCAGCACACTTCATGGGAAGGAGATGACGTCATGTACTAATGCTTTGTGGTGACCATTGAGAGGAGAAATGATCTATGCTAGGAATTATACATAATCAGGTCTCTTAATGCATTTTTATTGGCATTTAAATCTGTTTTCTTCCAGATGCTAATCAGAATTATATGGGAGCTGTTTATAGACTTTCTCATGGACAATAATGAGAAGTAGAGTCACCATAGGCAAGTAGATTTTACAGTACCTCTTTGTCTTTCCATTCTTCACGTATCAAGCCTTTTCTTTCTTGTCATAAATATATTAGGATGGGAGCCTAGAATGGTGCATGGCCATAAACCCAACCTTTAAAAATTATTAAAAAGGTCCATATATAGATTATAAACATGACTTTAATTTTTTTAAATATATATACAGAACATTCTTAGAACACAATAAAAAATGGCAATTAAAAATTAAGCTATAAACAATAAAATATACTCAATTAGTTTTACCTTATTTTCTTAAATATAAAGAAGCCATTCAGATCTACAGCTATTGAATATTAACAGTATGGCAATTTGAAACCATTATATATCAGAATTCAGAGTTCAGTTAAAGCTGTAGACAGAGATAAATTCATAACCTCAAAAGCTGTCATCACTACAAAAAAGATGATTAAAATTAAATGAATCCTACATCAAAAGGAATAAGATACCTAGAAATAAGTTTAACCAAGGAGGTACAAGACCTGTAAACTGAACACCATAAGACATTGATGAAAAAAACTGAAAAAGACACAAATAAATTGGAAAAATACCCCATTCTATGGATTGAAAGAATTAATATTGTTAAATGTCCACTCTACCCGAAGCAGTCTACAGATTCAGTGCAATCCCTATCAAAATTCCAATGATATTTTTCACAGAAATAGAACAAACAATCCTAAAATTTATATGGAACCAAGAAGACCCCACATGGCCAAAGTGATCTTGAGAAAGAACAAAGGAAGCATCATATTTCCTGATGTCACACTATATTACAATGCTATAGTAATCCAAACAGTATGGTGTCAGCATAAAAACAGACACATAGATGAATGGAACAGAATAGAAATAAACCCATGCATATATGGTCAATTAATCTAGAACAAAGAAACCAAGGATATGCAATAGGGAAAGGATAGTCTTCAGTAAATGCTGTTGGGAAAACTGGACAGTCACATGGGAAAAAATAAAAGTGGACCACTATCTTACATCATACACAAAAACCAACTCAAAATGAATTAAAAGCTTGAACATAAGACTTGAAACCATAAAACTCATAGAAGAAAACACAGGGGTAAGCTTCTACATATCGGTCTCAGGAATGATTTTTTGGATTTGACACCAAAAGCAAGGTGAAAAATGCAATAATAAACAAGTGGGACTACATCAAACTAAAAAGCTTCTGGACAGCAAAAGAAACTATCAACAAAATAAAAAGACAATCTATGGAATGGGAGAAAATATTTGCAAATCATAAATCCAGTAAGGGGTTAATATCCAAAATGTATAAAGAACTCATGCAACTCAGTAGAAAAAAAAATAAAAAGCAATCTGATTTTTTTAAATGCGCAAAGGATTGTAGACATTTTTTTCAAAGAAAACACACAGATGGCCAACAGGTACATAGAAAGGTGCTCAGCATCACTAATCATCAGAGAAATGCAAATCAAAACCACAGTGAGATGTCACCATACACCTGTTAGAATGGCTATTAACAAAAAGACAATAAGTAACAAGTGTTGCTGAGGATGTGGAGAAAAAGGAAACTTGTGCACTGTTGGTGGGAACGTAAATTGGAGCAGCCACTATGAAAAACAGTACGGAGTTTCCTCAAAAAATTACAAATAGAACTACCATGTGATATAGCAATTTTACTTTGGGGTATTCATCAAAAGAAACCAAAATCATTACCTCAAAAAGATATTTGCTCCTTCATGTTCATTGGGGCATTATTTACAATGGCCAAGACATGTAAACAAACCAAATGCCCATTGACAGATGAATGGATAAAGAAAATGTGAGATTATATAATATATAACACTTGTAATATTATATACATAACATACATTAATAATATATATCATATATAGCATATATAATATAGGTTTTATTCAGCCACGAATAAAAGAAAATTCTATCATTTATGACAACATGGATGGACCTACCTTGAGGGCATTATACTCAGTGAAATAAGTCACACAGAAAAAGACAAACACTGACCTCATTTACATGTGAAATCCAGAAAACATGAGAGAGAGAGAGAAAGAAATAAAGATCTCGGTAGATAGAGACAGATTGGTGGTTGCCAGAAGTGAGAGAAGGGAGGAGTTGAGCAAAAAGCATGAAGATTAAAAAAAATAAAATAAAATTAAGTGAGAGGGGGGCGGAGCAAGATGGC
>NW_027778510.1:0-291 GCF_054177405.1 Leptonychotes weddellii | reverse complement strand
CTTTTTTTTATGGCTGAGTGATATTCCATTAGAATCCAGAAGATGCCCATCTTCTTTATCCATTCATCTATCAATTGTACACTTAGTTTTCATATCTTAGCTATTGTAAACAATGCTGCAAAAAACATAAAAGTACATATATCTTTATAAATTAGTGTTTTTGTTTTCTTCAGTTTTTTAAATTATTTCTTTTCTTTTTCTTGCTGTTTAGGTGAGTTCTACTGCCCTGTGAGATCACTGATCCTTTCTTCTGCTTCATCCAGTCTGCTGTTGAACCCCTCATTTTTTTTT
>NW_027778509.1:0-291 GCF_054177405.1 Leptonychotes weddellii | reverse complement strand
CAGTGAGTCTCTGTTCATTGTGAACATATTCTTAGGTAGGGGCATATTAATTAACAAAAATGGTGGAGTAGTACTTTTACTCATTTTTCTAGTGGGAAAAAAAGACCATATGCTTAGGAATACATCTTAGGAAAGGACACTAATTGCTTTAGGCAAAAATTTAATAAATAAAAAGTTGGCCAATGAAGACTTAATGCGATGAGATTTAAACTGATTAAAAATTATGGCATTCCAGTTTTTATAAAATAAATATTGTAGATAACTCCTACATTAAATACTATTCTAGAAGAC
>NW_027778508.1:0-291 GCF_054177405.1 Leptonychotes weddellii | reverse complement strand
GTGCCTGGGTGGCTCAGTTGGTTAAGCGACTGCCTTCGGCTCAGGTCATGATCCTGGAGTCCCGGGATCGAGTCCCACATCGGGCTCCCTGCTCAGCAGGGGGTCTGCTTCTCCCTCTGCCCTCTTCCCTCTCGTGCTCTCTGTCTCTCATTCTCTCTCTCTCAAATAAATAAATAAAATCTTTAAAAAAAAAAAAAAACCTCTCTAATTGAATGACCACAAGGATAGATTGGTTAAATGTGTGAAATGCTATTTACAAGAGACTTAATCTAAAATGTAAGAACCTCAAAA
>NW_027778507.1:0-291 GCF_054177405.1 Leptonychotes weddellii | reverse complement strand
GGTGTCTATTGTTAATAATTCTGTGTTGCATACTTAGAATTACTAAGACAGTAGATCTTAAATGTTCTTCCCACAAAAAGCAAAAGAAACAAACAAAAAATAATGTGGAATGATGAATATGTCAATTAGTTTGATTGTGATAATCGTTTCACAATGTATATGTTTCAATCATCGTTATACCAGTATGATAACATTTTTAAAAGCACAAAATTATCAGTACTAGCAATAGGAAGGTTCCAAAGCAGTTTACTTACTCAGCAAGAGATGACAAAGAGTTAAATTTGTTAAACA
>NW_027778506.1:0-291 GCF_054177405.1 Leptonychotes weddellii | reverse complement strand
TGTCCAATTTCCCAACACCATTTGTTGAAGACACTGTCTTTTTTCCATTGGCTATTCTTTCCTGCTTTGTCGAAGATGAGTTGACCATAGAGTTGAGGGTCCATTTCTGGGCTCTCTATTCTGTTCCATTGATCGATGTGTCTGTTTTTGTGCCAGTACCATACTGTCTTGATGATGACAGCTTTGTAATAGAGCTGGAAGTCCAGAATTGTGATGCCACCAGCTTTGCTTTTCTTTTTCAACATTCCTCTAGCTATTTGGGGTCTTTCCTGGTTCCATAGAAATTTTAGG
>NW_027778505.1:0-291 GCF_054177405.1 Leptonychotes weddellii | reverse complement strand
GTGTGAGCCCATATGGAAAGCCAAGAGCCATGATGTGGCACCAGTAACAATGGGTCATCTGTCTTGTGCCCAGGCCTTATGGTCATGCCAGGTCCTTGTGGCTCCTGCTGGTACCAGCTGCTCACTAAGACCAAGGGGTACCCAAGGGACAGGGACTCTCTGGCAGACTTGCAGAGAGCTTCCAGGTAGCTGGGAAGGGCGTGTGTGTGTGTGTATGTGTGTGTGTGTGTGTGTGTGTGTGTGTTTGGGGGTCCAGAGGCTAGAGCTACTGTGGAGACACAAAGGATAAGA
>NW_027778504.1:0-291 GCF_054177405.1 Leptonychotes weddellii | reverse complement strand
GAGTGGGTTCTGGCCAATGGAATATGGGTGGAGTTGATGTAAACTGTCTCCAGACATGATCCCTATTAAAAAATCCCCTACATCATCCTTCACTCTCTTCCTTTGTTTGCCAGGTGCGGAGGACCCAGAGAACTCCAAGGTCCTAGGGGATGATAGAGCTTCTAAAATGTAAGAAGCCTGGGTCCCTGAATGACTGTGAGGAGCAAAGTCTTCCCTCACCCCCACTTATAACCCATACTGGGCTATGAGCAAGAAATAAGTAAGAAATAAGCCTTTGTAGTGTTGAGCCAT
>NW_027778503.1:0-291 GCF_054177405.1 Leptonychotes weddellii | reverse complement strand
TTATGACTATAATTACCTTAGATCTAAAGTGATGCTATTTTCCTAGTTTTTTGACATGGAAAGTTAAATTAATGCATCTTCAATCTTTTCCTTTTTTTTTTTTTTAACATAGGCATATAAGACTACATTTTCCTTAGAACACTGCTTTAGTTGAATACTATGTAACTTAATATACTGTCATTATTTGCGTTTCAGTTCAAAAATTTAATTTTTATTTTTATTCCTCCTTGTCATATAGATTATTAAAAATATATTCTTTTATTTCCAGCTGTGATATATTATGATTTGTAA
>NW_027778502.1:0-291 GCF_054177405.1 Leptonychotes weddellii | reverse complement strand
CATGATAGAGATTTCACATCCTGGGAACATCCTGGTGCCTTGTTGAGAAGAGCACAATTTTTTTAAGTTCTCATTTAAATTCCAGTTAACATACAGTGTAATATTAGTTTCAGGTATACAATATGGTGATTCAACACTAATTTTTTTAAAAATTTTGAATCAGAAATGTTAGAAAACGTGCATTCCTGAAAGTGACTTAAAAAGTGGACTGGGTGAGGGGGCGGAGCAAGATGGCGGAGGAGTAGGAGACCTGGATTTCGTCTCCTCTCAGGAATTCAGCTGGATAAGGAT
>NW_027778501.1:0-291 GCF_054177405.1 Leptonychotes weddellii | reverse complement strand
TGGCTTTAAATACAAATATAAGAGCACTTATCTTATATGTAGAATCACCAAAATTACACAGTTCACATTTGGTAGCTCATACACGTGTATGGATTTAGTTCTTACCAGAACAGTGGAAATTCTGCCCAAAACTAAAATATTTTTATTTCACTTCTTAATCCACACACATTCTACAAAAACTCTCTACCCTTGGCTTACTCTGTAAACTTCCTTACTAAGGAAGGACTGAGGGGAAAAGGAACTGCAGGTTCTTTTTATGTTATTATTATCAGCATAAATTCCTGGCTATAG
>NW_027778500.1:0-3611 GCF_054177405.1 Leptonychotes weddellii | reverse complement strand
TTTTTTTTTTAAAGATTTTTATTTATTTATTTTGAGACAGAGAGAATGAGAGACAGAGAGCATGAGAGGGAGGAGGGTCAGAGGGAGAAGCAGACTCCCTGCCGAGCAGGGAGCCCGATGCGGGACTCGATCCCGGGACTCCAGGATCATGACCTGAGCCGAAGGCAGTCGCTTAACCAACTGAGCCACCCAGGCGCCCTTCTTGCTATTTTTAGAAGCATCAAACATTTATTTTTGTAAGTATTCAACAATTAGCAAAAATTATTATTAAAAAATTCCATTTATCCCATGTACTTACTTACTTCTAGGGAGATGTTAGCTTATTGCAGTTTTGAGGCTATATGCAATTTCTCTTTTAGCTTTATTTAGTAAAAAGCGAACCTTTTTTAAAAAAATTGCTTCGTCCTGCAAATATCTTAATGCCTGAGCTATGCAGCTCTCATTTAAAAGGATAATGACTTTACTTAGAATCAATTTTTATTGCCTCACATACAATTTAGGGAAGACGAACAGACAATCATAAAACTGTAGAAAAGTAGCTGAGATTTACTATATCAGCTTTTCAACATTCAACAACTGATTCTGTAGGCAAATGTGTATAAGCAACTCAGTCAATGGGCCGCCAATTCCCTGAAAACTATTTCTTCGGCATTTCCTGAGTGGATACCAGTTTCTTGAATGTAGCTATCCACTTTGGAGTTTTGCAAGTAGGGCTAATCGCCACTCCTTAAACACAAAACTAACGTGCGTGCGCGTGTGTGAGTGTGTGTGTGTGTGTGTGTGTTGGTGTGTGATTTACCTGAAGCCTCTATTTCTAAAGATATTATAAACATACACTATATCGTTATTTTCCATTTGCTTCAATAGAATAATATATTTAAAGATTTAGTTGTATTAGAGAACTTAAATGTATATAAACTATGTCTCTTGCGGAGGTACACATGGCAGATATGTGAAACTTAGTACAAGAAAACCTATGTTTTGATTATAGTTATATTTAAATAATTTATATATTTTGTGCATTCTCTACACTCATGACAGCATTGCCAGAGTAATTTTTCTAAACTACAAATTAGATCAGTCTATTACCCTACCGAAAATTCTTTACTGACTCCCCATTGTATTTAATACAAATACCATTATTATATATATATATATTGTGCTCATGATTCATCCTCTCCCTGCTTTGGCCAGCTCATCCCAGCTCTATCTGCTGAGAACATCCCAAAACACCAACCTCTTGGCAGCGAGGAGAAAAGCCAACACCTAGATACTGGTTTCTAAATACCTTTCTCTTTCAAAGGAACAAAGGTTCCAAGTGATAAAGGGTTCCAAATAACCAAGTGTTAAAAATTGACACTAATATTTGACAGAAATGTTTCAAAATGAAAAGAGGCTTAATGCCAAAGATCAAATGAAACATGAAGGTAAGAGTCTTTGTTAAGAACTCTAAGGACTTAGGGGCGCCTGGGTGGCTCAGTTGGTTAAGCGACTGCCTTCCGCTCAGGTCATGATCCTGGAGTCCCGGGATCGAGTCCCGCATCGGGCTCCCTGCTCGGCAGGGAGTCTGCTTCTCCCTCTGACCCTACCCCCTCTCATGTGCTCTCTCTCTCTCATTCTCTCTCTTTCAAATAAATAAATAAAATCTTAAAAAAAAAAACAAAAAAAACCTCTAAGGACTTAAAACTATGCGTTGTAGGTGCGTGCGCATACACACACACACACACTCTTATAAAAATCTTAAAGGAAGTCTCACAGCAGCCTATTATGCTAACATAGAGATATAAACTTGTCTCAAGAGAACTGTGGGGTCAGTTTTTGTTAAATGGAATGAACTATTATTTGATAAGTAGAAACCTCATATTTTAAGACTGTCATACTAGCAAAGCACCATTAGCATGGATGAGAGGGGACTGAAACCTTTCAAATTTAAAAAATGCTACCAGGCCCCCAAATTTCTAAGAGCAGGAAGAAGATTAGATAGGAAGACTGGGATGAGAAATCATTTTCTTTTTTAACCCGAATGTCCTGTCTCTGACACTTTCAACATTCTACCTGGAAATCATCTTACCAAGGTTTACAAGTATATTAAGTACATGGTCTGTCTTCAAAATTCCTTAAGGCGAGAGTTTTGATGAATATTTTTCACTGACAGTAGCCAATATTTTATCATTATTTCCCTACATGAAGAATGCCATTTTACTCTGGTTGATTTCAAGACTTTATCACTATCTTTGTATTTTAGCATTTTGACTATCATGTGTCTAGCTATGGTTTTCTCTGTATTAATCCTAATTAATGTTTGCTGAGCCTCTTGAATCTGTGGATTTACTAGTTTATATTTATATTTAATATTTTATGGAATATATAGAATTATCAGCCATTGTTTCTTTAATGTTGACTGTCCTAGTTTTTCTCTAGTATCATCCAGTATTTCATTCAGACATATGTTAGATGGCTTAATACCATGACCAGGTTGTTGGAGTTCTCAGTATTTCTAATCTACAATTTGTAAATCAATTTAGGTTATATCTATTGCCTTGTCCTTGAGCTCACAGACCTTTTATTCTGCATTGTCCGATCTCCTATCAAGTCCGTCCATTGAAATTTTCGAGTATTGCATTTTTTAGGTTTAGAATTCCTTTTAAAGGAGTTTAATTTTTTTAATCTTTTATTTTTTTAATTTATTTTTTATTTTATTTTATTTTTTTTAGAGAGAGAGAGCCCGAGGAAGGGGTGGGGGTGGAAAGGAGTGGGGAGGAGGGTGCGGGAGAGAGACTCTTAAGCAGGCTCCACACTCAGCACTGAGCCTGATTTGGGGCTCGATCTCATGACCCTGAGATCATGGCGTGAGCCAAAACCAAGAGTCAGACACTCAACTGAGTGAGTCACTCAGGTGCCCCGAGTTCAATTTTTTTTTAAAGTAAACTCTACCCCCAACCTGGGGCTCAAACTCATGACCCCAAGATCAAGACTCATGTGTTCTACTTACTGAGCCAGTCAGGTATCCCCAGGTTTGGAATTTTTATTTTATACATTACTTTAGAGTTTCCATTAATCTCCTGACATTTTCATCCATGTGGAAAGTCTGACCTCTCAGTCCTCAGTCCATTAAGTTTGCCACTTTTTTCTTGAGCTCTATTCCTCATTATACTTGTGGATGGCAGAGTTCCTTCAGGGAAAAGTAAGAGGAATGTCGACCTCACTTCCTGTGGTTCCCTCATTTTAAGAGCTGTTTCACTTGTAATTTTTGTCTGCTTTTTTGTGCTTCCAGTGCCTTCAAACAGTTTATTTGTTTGATTCTTTCCCAAAGTTTATATTTGCTACAGGCAGGAGGGTGAATCTGATATAAAGTACTTGTCGAAAGCTAGAGGTTCAGAAACATATATATTTAAATTTTCCCCAATTTTTGAAAATTAATTTCTTACATTTGATTAATATAAACAAAATAAATCTTATAAGAAGGTGTTTGTCCATTTATGTGCAATGTTTTTTAATAGAATATAATCATAAGAGGGGAACTTCTGGATTAAAGATATAATTATGTAAAAGTGTATTGATACACACTGTTAGACATTGCTAAAATGTTTTCTTTTTTTTTTTTTTTTTTT
>NW_027778499.1:0-291 GCF_054177405.1 Leptonychotes weddellii | reverse complement strand
AGTATAGCATATATTACTTTCATAACTAGCACTGAAGTGTTTCATATGTTGTTTTGCCTCAAATGGCTGACTTCAAAATTGGCTGATTGTCTACTTATTTGGACATATGTTACCATCTAAAACATTGGCTGCAGAATGCCTATCATGTGGAGGTGAAAAGGAGGAAAAAAGACTGGGATGTTGTCTTGTCCTAAATTCAATGACCTTTGGGTTCTGCTATTGCTTTAACACACCTGTCATTCCTAGAGCCACCTTCAGGTACACACACAGACCACTACCACGGCCACCAAT
>NW_027778498.1:0-291 GCF_054177405.1 Leptonychotes weddellii | reverse complement strand
CCGGATCTACAGGAGATCCTTCTCTGTTCGGGTGATGCAGATCTTCACAGAGAGACAAGCGCTGTGATTTTCATATGTACAAAATGAGAATAGAGTGCAAGACACAAACACATCTTTTCCCAGCAGAGCTGGTGGTGGGCCCTCGGGGAAGACTGAGACTTTCCCAGGAGGAAGCCCTGAATCAAGGCTTGGAGGACAAGTTAGAGGTAGCTGGGAGAAAAGGAGAGGAAGAGGAGAATGGCATTTTAAATAGCACATGTGCATGAAACAAGAGGCACTTGACGGGCACTG
>NW_027778497.1:0-291 GCF_054177405.1 Leptonychotes weddellii | reverse complement strand
GGGCAGGAAAGGATCTGGATCGTGGGGAAGAAATAACCTTTAAAATGTGTGGAGCCACAGCTAGGCTAGGAAAATTCTAATCATCAGATGAATAGAACCAGAGGATTTGGTTCTCATCGAAGCCTAGTCAAAACAGTAGGTCTCTTTGTCAGGAATATTCGCAGTAATGTCACCTATACAGTTATATGCCTATATATATAAACATACAAACTCTAAACTCACCTTACATTTTTCCTTCTTTTTTGATGGGAATTGAGCAAAATAGAATTTATCAGAAATCTTATGTCCGAA
>NW_027778496.1:0-291 GCF_054177405.1 Leptonychotes weddellii | reverse complement strand
CTTGGGATTGGGAGTTGGAGGAGTGGATTCGGGGTTATTGGAAAATGGGAGGGGGGAGGGCCAAAGCCTGAGTCCTGGGGGCAGTGGGGGAAGACGGGGCCTGCTGGGGGGCAGAAGGCCGTGTCCTTGGGAGAGAGGGGCAGGAGAGGCATGAGTTCCTACATGGTGAGGTGGGGGTCAGGGGCCACTCCACAGGTGCTGATCGTTGTTGGGGGGGCTTGGGCCGCAGACCCTCCCTCGCCCGTCCTACCTCAGGCTGCATGATGACGTCATCATGCCGCTAGGGTGAGG
>NW_027778495.1:0-291 GCF_054177405.1 Leptonychotes weddellii | reverse complement strand
GATTTGATGCTGATCAAACCAACATTTTAAGATGTGAAATAACAAAATTGAGTAGAAAATATCAAAGGGTATCATTTATAGTGAAGGTGAATATTATGTTGTGAAATTTTAGTTTCATAGCTTATGTGTGTTGTGTTGTCAGGCCTTGTTGTAAAATATATTTCCTACCACGGGTTGTGGGCAAAACAACTTGAAAAACACTGGAGTGGATGAAACGATGGAGGATTTGGAGAGAATTAAGTATATGTAAGCGATTCTGCAAGCAAAAAATAAAGGAAATTACTAACTCTG
>NW_027778494.1:0-291 GCF_054177405.1 Leptonychotes weddellii | reverse complement strand
CGCTTAACCAACTGAGCCACCCAGGCGCCCTAAATAAATACAATCTTAAAAAAAAAAATAAAAAAAAGATCACCAGTGAAATTTTTGGGCCAGGAAGGAACGAATGTAGGCCAACATGCTCATCTTTCCAGAGGAGGATGCCAGGTTGGGTGGCTGACTTACAGTTCCCTACACGGCAGAAAGGCAACTAGAACCCTCGTTTCTCTGCTCTCTATTTAACCGACATGCTTTTTTCACTTAATTAGGTGGGCCCCTCATACAGAACCCTCCCAAAAGCCCTCAAGAAATAGG
>NW_027778493.1:0-291 GCF_054177405.1 Leptonychotes weddellii | reverse complement strand
TTTGATTAAGACTTGCCTCCCCTCTAGACTTTAAGCTCTTTGAGGGTGGGTCTAGTTTTGCTCACCCTCGAGTCCCTGCGACCTAACAGTGTGTGCATTATAAACATAGAAAGGATGTAGGTACCAACATTTACAGAGTGCCCCCTATAACCAGACACTTCTACCAACTCTATCTCACGTACCCTATGTGGAAGGTATTGTTAGTTTCGTTTCACCAATAAGATCAATGAAGCTGAGACAGTAAAAATGAATAACCTGCCAAAATCTGCTAAGCGGCCGAAGAGGATTCTC
>NW_027778492.1:0-291 GCF_054177405.1 Leptonychotes weddellii | reverse complement strand
TTTTTTTTTTAAAGATTTTATTTATTTGACAGAGAGAGCACAAGCAGGGGGAGCAGTGGGCAGAGGGAGAGGGAGAAGTAGACTCCCCACTGAGCAGGGAGCCCGAAGCGGGGCTCAATCCCAGGACCCCAGGATCATGACCTGAGCTGAAGGCAGATGCTTAACTGACTGAGCCACCCAGGTGCCCTAAGCATCAAGCTTTTAATAGCCATTTTACCTAACGCAAACTATCCCAGATAAATATTTAACCAACTACTCTTAAGAGCCTTCAAAATGAATTATTTGGGCAAA
>NW_027778491.1:0-291 GCF_054177405.1 Leptonychotes weddellii | reverse complement strand
CTCCACCTGCCTTCCCAGCTTCTCAAAAAGAAATTTACCTTCAGTGCCTTTCTCCTTAATCCATCCTAATGCTGGAATCACTAGAGGGTTCTGCCTTCTAGGAACATTTTTATCTGTGAGCGGGCCCCTGGGGACTCTTCCAGTCTGGATGCATTTGTACATGCTTGTGTTCACATTTTTATTAATAACCACAATGTCGGGCATTTACATGCAACTTGATTTTGCAGAAGGCTACCTGTATGATCGCATTTGTTAATAATAATGATCTCCCCCATAAGAAGATCCTGTTGG
>NW_027778490.1:0-291 GCF_054177405.1 Leptonychotes weddellii | reverse complement strand
CGTGTTTATGTGTAGCCACCGTGCAGATGAAGGTAAATTAATCTGAAGTTGTAAAGTCCCTATCTTTCCCTGTAAAATGACTGTTTTGTGGAGGGACATTCTGAGACTCGTAGACAGCCCGCTCCTCCTCCGCCATCCCCGGCTGGCGTCCGCGTCTTTAGCATCTGTCCACGCTTGCCTGAATCCCTTGTTGCTGTGAGAGTTGGCGGCTAGCGACAACGTCCGTCTTTCCTCCGATGGTTATTAATTGGCGTTCTCCTGTGGGGAAGAGCGTTCTCTTTTTTATTTATT
>NW_027778489.1:0-3611 GCF_054177405.1 Leptonychotes weddellii | reverse complement strand
GAGCGCACAGCCAAGTCTAACGGTGAGGGGGCCAGCCTAGCTCCCCGCTCTCCACCTGCCTGCCACAGGATGTGAAACCCCCTCGGGGGAACAATTACACACAGGCCCCACAGTTTTTCAAACACAATATCCATCAATTCAATAAAAACTTACCCAGCATGACAACAGGCAAGACCAAATAAATACCCCCAACCAGTAAAAACAGAACCACCAATGACCCTCCTGTGGGCTATTAAAGACTTTCGTGTAACTTAAGAGATGGGGAAATTTACCAAAGACTTAGAATCTGATAAACAGTGATAATTGAAGTTAGGAAGTTACTTAACAGATAGGTTTAAGACGCGGTTACACACAGCCAAGGAAAGGCCGAGGGAACTCAGGTCACTGGAGAACACTCAGACTGAAAGGGAGAGAGAAGGAAAACAAACAGAACGGAACCACAAAACCCAAGGTGGGATGGGATGCTGTGCGTGGGCCTGGAGCCCAGAAGGGAAAGGGCGGGGGCACACACCGGACCGGACACCACGCTGCCCCTGACTCGCCCAGAACAAAATACGTGAAGCCACCAATTCTAGAAGCTCTACAAACAAAAGGACAAAGATACCCCCTCCCAGCAGGCATTGAGGGGAGCTGAGTTCCTTGACAAGTGATGAGAAGATGCAGAGTCCCCTGGACCCTGGACCCTGGACAGGACAGGGAGCCGGGGAGCAGGGTGGGCGGCAGGCGCCGCAGAAACGACCGCCAGCCACTCCGAACATCTGCCGAGTGAAGATGTTCCACACAAATCAGAGCGGAGAGAATCTTTCCAGCAGGCAGACCAAACACGGAGGAGAATGGTCCGGACCAACGCACAAAATCAGGATGGGAAGGGTGACGACGGGGAAGTGTGAGCGAGCCTCTGGGATCAGGCAGCGGCGGCCACGCTGAGGCAGCGCCGTGGGGTCCACGTGGTTCGCGTGGCCCGGGGGGTGGGCGCTGCAGCTGAGGCAGAATCTGCAAAGTCACGGCACAGGATGGAACCACTAGGGTGGTGGGCAAAACGGTGACAAGTACATGCAGAACAGACAAGCTGTTTAAAGGAAAACAGGACAAAACACCTGACTTCTCTGACAGGTGGTGCGAAGGAGAGAACAAAAGACAAATGGAACGAACAGAAAAACTGGTGGAATTAAACACAAATATAGCAATAAGACGTTTAATATTTTAAGACTGGATTAAAAAATCAGAGACACACACACAATTATATGTTGCTCACAACAGACAGTCTGAACTATGTCAGGAGGGACTGGATCTCAAGACGGAAGAGATGGACCGCGCACACACGAAGCGAGAGAGCAGGCGTCCTTGGACCGCGTCAGATGCGGGAGAATCGTGGGGAGAGGTGCTCGGTCATCAGGGGACGTTCCGTGAGGCTCAGAGTCATCTCCCCCAGGGGAGAGACCGTGTCCGGGCTGCATCCTCCCAACAAGGCCGCCCCAGCACAACGGGACCCGGTGGGGTTGGGGGGAAAGACGTGAGAGGCTCAGCGCTCTCCTTCTTGTCCGGCAGGCAAATGTCAGCAGGGATGAGGTGGCCGTGACCTGATCGGTATTCCAAGAGCACTCTGCCCAGCAACCACGGACATGCATTCTCCTGAAACATACCAAGTGGACCGTGCAATGAGCTGTGAATCAAGGCACAGGAAATGCGGGACCGTGTTTGGTGGATGCCCGGGCCCACACACAGCTGCGCTGGAAACTGATCATACAAAGATAACTACAAAACCCCCAACTGTTCTCAAAATACACAGCAGACTTCTACGGGACTCAGGGACCTAAGACAAAGTAACAATGTCAATTAGAAAATATTTTGGAGCAGAGTGATGATAAGAAGGGGACACATCAAAGCTGCGTGATGTCAATAAGCTCTGTCTAGAGGGAAATTCAGTCTCAAGTGCTGTTATTAGAAAAACAGAAAGACTACAATCCGCCCAGACCGCAGACCGCGTGGCCGAGAGGTGGGGGCTTTGGGGTGGGGCTGCTTCCCAGGTGACAGGGCGAGGGCCCCGCTGAGTCGTGGGCTCTACTGGGTGAGCTGCGCGGTATGTGGGTTACGTCTCCATGAAAAAGACTCCTAGAGCCGGCACACCCCAGCAAGGCGGAGCAAAGGAAAAGGAGGCAGAGCCACCCGCGGGAGACGCGGAAGGGGGCGTCCACCGTGGTGCCGAGCAGGCGTAACGACTTTATGCCAACAGGGTGGGGTCTGAAATCACGTGAACGGTGCCTTGCAAGAGGAAACGGAGCAAAACTGACAAACAGGCACCAAGTCTGAACGCTGCCGTGCATGCTGCCGAAATGGAATCCGTAATTGCGACACTGCCACGAAACGCTAAAGGCCCAGAGGGCTTCGCGGTGGATTCCCCCAGACGCCTAATGAAGAAACAGGGCTGACGGCCTCCAAGCCACCGGGTGCCACATCCCCGACAAGGATGCGCCAAGAAGAACAGCAACATGGGCCAACCGCACAGCTGCCCACGTGACATGGGCAGAGACACCCGGCAATGCCTACGGAGGGTAACACGCCATGGCCAAGGCTGCCTTAACTTCGAAAGATCAGTCAGTGTGATTCAGCTCAGCACCCTTAAGGGACAGACCCCACGTGACGGTCACACCGACAAACACGTGGGAGACTCACGCCCTTCCTGACAAGAGCCCTCGGCAGCAGGAGAGAGGACACGTCCTCCACCCGATAAAGGGCGTCTGCTGGGGCCCGCAGACTTGCACAGTGGGCGTGGGCAGCGCCATCCGTGGCCCGGGCACAGCCAAGGACGCCTCCCTCAGGGGCACGCACACCACGGGGGTGACAGGCACACAGATCGGAAGGGATGAGCTAGAGTTGGCCGCACACGGGTACGCTAAGGAAGATTACGTAAGATTAATAACTGAATTTTGTAGTATTGGACATAACGTCAATGTATGAAACTGGACTGTCCCGGTCTGCATCACCAACAAGAGGCCATCGACGTTCGTGCAAACACTCGCTCAGGAATAAAGCGAACAAAGCACGGGAAAGGCCCCTTGTCCAAAGTAACACAAGGTCGCCGCAAGTAGGGAGCCCCGGAAGAAACAATAGATAGTCAATGATCGGAAGAATCAATATCGTTCACATCAATGTCTTTTTCAATCCCCCACAAGTGGATCCATAAACCCCAATCAAAAAATCACACAAGATTTCTCACAGGAATAGACAATCTGATTCAAAACCTTGCACAGAAGGACAGAGGGCCAAGGACAGTGCAGACGCCCGAGGCAGCAGGTCCTCAGATGCATGCCCGAGCCGCAGTTCTAGCAGTCTGCTATTGGCCCATGGGCAGGCGAGCGGACCCCAGGAGGGCTCCGAGACGCCGGCGGCAGACCCTCGCACACCGCGTGCTGGACGGCCCTCGCAGACAAGCAAACCCAACCCCTCCTCAGAAATTCCAAACTCCGGGCTGCCTGGGTGGCTCAGTCGTTAAGCATCTGCCTTCGGCTCAGGTCATGATCCTGGAGTCCCGGGATCGAGTCCCGCATCGGGCTCCCTGCTCAGCGAGGAGCCTGCTTCTCCCTCTGACCCTCCCCCCTCTCATGTACTCT
>NW_027778488.1:0-291 GCF_054177405.1 Leptonychotes weddellii | reverse complement strand
GATTTGATGCTGATCAAACCAACATTTTAAGATGTGAAATAACAAAATTGAGTAGAAAATATCAAAGGGTATCATTTATAGTGAAGGTGAACATTATGTTGTGAAATTTTAGTTTCATAGCTTATGTGTGTTGTGTTGTCAGGCCTTGTTGTAAAATATATTTCCTACCACGGGTTGTGGGCAAAACAACTTGAAAAACACTGGAGTGGATGAAACGATGGAGGATTTGGAGAGAATTAAGTATATGTAAGCGATTCTGCAAGCAAAAAATAAAGGAAATTACTAACTCTG
>NW_027778487.1:0-291 GCF_054177405.1 Leptonychotes weddellii | reverse complement strand
AATAAGTGGAACATAGAGTAAGTATATTGAAGGAAAGACACAGAGAAATAATTTATTATGGAAGGAAAACTGAAGGGAAAAAAAGCATTGCATTAAATAAGCAACTATAACATTCAGTAATTATAAGCCTGGGACTTAAAGTCTTTCATACAGTACATGACATAGAATATGCAATAAAATTCTAATTATCACTGATCTCGGTCAAGGTTTAAAGTTTAAATGTATCACGTAGTCATTTCTTAATTTATCATCCAGCATAAACTTTGTCTAGGAGCATCTCCCAGATAATCT
>NW_027778486.1:0-291 GCF_054177405.1 Leptonychotes weddellii | reverse complement strand
TTTCTCTCTCAGTTTCTGTCAGTTTTGCTTACATGTATTTGGGTGTTGAATTATTAGGTGAATATATGTTTAGAATTGTTTCATTTTTCTGATGACTTGACCATTTTATCGGTATAAAGTCATCCTGTTTATCTTAGTAGCATTTTTAAAGTCCCTTTTGGCTAATGAGTGTATCCACTCCAGCTCTCTTACGGTTGTTTGCCTGAGATACGTTTTCCATCCCTTTGATTTTAATCTATTTGTAACTGAGATCAAGTGTGTCTACTGTAGACGGCATAGGTGGATCTTGTT
>NW_027778485.1:0-291 GCF_054177405.1 Leptonychotes weddellii | reverse complement strand
TTTTTTTTTTAATTCTCTAAGTTAAGGGTCCAATTTATTCTTTTGCATGTGGATATTCAATTTCCCTAAGACCATGGAAGAGACTGTCCTTTCTCCATTATGTATTCTTGCCACCCTTGTCAAAGATCAATTAACTATATATGCATGGATTTATTTCTGGGATCTTTATTATGTTCCAATGGCCTATATACCTATCTTTTTGCTTGTACCATACTGTTTTGATTACTATGGTTTTAGAATATGTTTTGAAATCAGGAAGTTTGATACCTCCAGCTTTGTTCTTCTTTCTCA
>NW_027778484.1:0-291 GCF_054177405.1 Leptonychotes weddellii | reverse complement strand
GGGCCCCCGCCCACCTGCCCTGGCTGGCCTCGGATGGCCCGGAGCCCAGCAGACACGCCGGGGCCGAGGGCCGGGCCGGAGTCCTGGCATCGGTGCCGGGGCAGAAGCTGCTTTGCCATGCGGCGCAGAGAGCAGCGACTCTGGCGTCCGCGGCCTGGGCCCGAGAGCCTCCTTCTCGCAGGGGCACGGAGGCCGTCCTCACCTTCCGCGGGCCTCCGTGCCTCATCTGAGCCGTGGGAGGAGAAAAAGCCACGGGCCGTGGTGCTCCCAGGGCCGGGGAGGCCGGGAGGT
>NW_027778483.1:0-291 GCF_054177405.1 Leptonychotes weddellii | reverse complement strand
CAGTTTCTTATAGAGTTCAAGATAACTACCCTATGATTCCTAGGTATGTGTTAACAGAAACGAGTGCGTATTTTCACCAAGGCATCTATAAAAATGTCTACAGCAGCATTGTGCGTAACATCCTAAAGTAGAAACAACCCCAACATTCATTAACAGAATGGATAAATAAATAGGGATATATTCATCCTACTACGTACTACGACTCGGGAGTGACAAATACCATACTACTGCTATAGGTAACAACATGGATGAATGTCTAGCAAAAGAAACCAGACACAAAAGGGTGCATGC
>NW_027778482.1:0-291 GCF_054177405.1 Leptonychotes weddellii | reverse complement strand
CGTGTTTATGTGTAGCCACCGTGCAGATGAAGGTAAATTAATCTGAAGTTGTAAAGTCCCTATCTTTCCCTGTAAAATGACTGTTTTGTGGGGGGACATTCTGAGACTCGTAGACAGCCCGCTCCTCCTCCGCCATCCCCGGCTGGCGTCCGCGTCTTTAGCATCTGTCCACGCTTGCCTGAATCCCTTGTTGCTGTGAGAGTTGGCGGCTAGCGACAACGTCCGTCTTTCCTCCGATGGTTATTAATTGGCGTTCTCCTGTGGGGAAGAGCGTTCTCTTTTTTATTTATT
>NW_027778481.1:0-291 GCF_054177405.1 Leptonychotes weddellii | reverse complement strand
GAGAGAGATCTCAAGCACACTCCCCATTGAGCAGGAAGCCCAATGCAGGCCCCGATCTCATGACCCTGAGATCGTGACTGGAGCCGAAACCTAGTTAGACACTTAACCAACTGTACTACCCAGGTGCCCCTGAATATTTTAATTTTAGTGATGACTCTATTCCATTTGTAAGAATGTTTAGCTAATGCAAACTCTGCTTGGAAATAGCAGAATGTAAAGGGTAAAGTAAGCAGGAACTGAGTTTTCATCTAAGTCTACCTTCCCAAGTGTCCAGCTCTTGGGCAGAAATGG
>NW_027778480.1:0-291 GCF_054177405.1 Leptonychotes weddellii | reverse complement strand
ATTCAGCTCTGCATTATGTGCTGGCTAATGGTTTCTCATGAGGCATTGCTCATGCCAGAGCCATGGCTGCTAGAAGCCTCAAGAACCACGTGGTTCTACACTCACCGCCAAAGGGATGGAAGAACTTCTCTTTCCAGCTATTGGATGTTGGCTGTGAACTTCCCATGGTAGGACCAGCTTAGACCACATGCCCAGACACATGGACACCCAATCACCTCAACCAGGACAATGTGGCAACTTGATTGAGTAGGTCACGTCTCGGCCATTGGGAGGCATATCAGTTGCTGACCG
>NW_027778479.1:0-291 GCF_054177405.1 Leptonychotes weddellii | reverse complement strand
TGGCAGGACCAGGCTGGGAGGCAAAGCACAGGACCTCAGGCTCAGGTGAATTTGAGCTGCTCCGGAAGACCGGCCTTCTTAAGGCGAACCCTGGGGGAGAAGGGCTCTGGGCGGCCAGCCCTGGCGGAGGAGGGAGGCTGCGAACTGCTGATCTTTGCTGGATAACATGGCTCCGGAGGACAGGGCCCAGCGTGGAGGCATGGCTCCCGAGAACAGGGCCTGGACTGGCTGCGAGGCTGCTGCGGAGAGTAAGGCCTGGAGGGGAGGCGCGGAGGGCAAGGTTTGGCCCAG
>NW_027778478.1:0-3612 GCF_054177405.1 Leptonychotes weddellii | reverse complement strand
TTGGCCGGGTGGTGGGTATTGAGGAGGGCACGTTCTGCATGGAGCACTGGGTGTTATGCACAAACAATGAATCATGGAACACTTCATCTAAAACTAATGATGGAATGTATGGGGATTAACATAAGAATAAAAAAAAAAAAGAAGCTAGCCATTCTGAATGGATAAGCAAAATGTGTGTATATATATTTGGTATATACATACACACACAGAGTGAAATATTATTCAGCCATAAAAAATGAAATTTTGCCATTTGTGACAACATGGAGGGCATTATGCTAACTGAAATAAGTCAGACAGAGAAAGACAAATCCTGTATGATCTCACTTATATGTGGAATCCTATAAGTGAAAAATCTTAAAAAAAAAAAAAAAAAAAAGACACAGGGAACAACTGAAGGCTACCAAAGGTGAGGGACACTGGGGAGTGGGGGGATGGATAAAGGTGGTCGAAAGTTACAAATTTACGTTACAAGATAAATTAAGTCCTGGGGATGTCATGTACAGTATGGTGACTATAGTCAAGAACACTGCATTGTATATTTGAAAGTTGCTAAGAGAATAGAACGTAAAAGTTCTCATTATAAGAAAAAAGAAAAAAAATTAACTATGTGTCATGATGGATGTTAAATAAACTTGTAGTAATCATTTCACAATACATACATATATATTACTATGTTGCATACCTAAAACTAATACAGTGTTACATGTCATTTATATCTCAATTATAGATAGATAGAAAGATAGATGGATAGATAGATAGATATAGATAAAGAAGCTGACCATCCCACAGGGAACATAAAACATGAATACAACTACCAACCACATCAGTCTTTCTGGAAGAGACAGTCAAAACCAGCCTTTGGTTGGTTAAGAAGATGAAGCAGAGAGGAGATATCAAAAATCCTATTACAGGCTCAGAAAAGAAAAAGATCACATTTGGAGGCCTAACCAAACTGTTTCCAGAGAGAAGATGCAGTCTAAGCTGGATCTCACACAGTGCCCTAGTCATGGGGGCAGGACCCCTCAGGGCCCACATCACTGACTCTGTGTGGCCTGTTCCCCTACCATCCCCCAAAATGGATCAGCACAGCTGCCCATTTTATGGGAAACCTGGCATCAGATTCGGTTCCCTGACACCCTACTTGCCAAGTCCATGGACATTCCTCTGTTCCACTAATCAACAAATATTTACAGAGTATCTACCACCTGGAGGGCACTGTGCTGGGAGCTGGGGGGGCCAAATGTAAACTGGAGTAGATCATACCTGGAAGAAGGTTATAATCTCATGAGATAAAATCTATAAATAAACAGATGCAGAAGAGTTATCAACTAAATACTATGAAAATTGAAGGAAGAAGACATTATTTCCAGCCAAGCAGGGAAGATGGACAGAGGAAGAGAGGCATCTGAAAATCAGAGATACATACTACCAAAAATGTCCTAACCTGCTCCCCAGAAGAAGAGGTAAGCCCCTGAATGGATGTTTACTCTTCTTGATAGCCAATAACTTAAATTTTACCATAGAACATTAACAATACTTAAATACTATGATATAAAATCAATAAACATGTTATATGATGAGGGAATAAGAAAGGAAAGAAACAAAGATATTTTATATATATATATATTTTATACACACACACAAATATATTCATAACAAAATAAGGAGGGAATACACATGACAGTTACAGTTCTCATTTCTGTGACTGGTCACATGGTCATAGCTGGTAACCTTCTTCTCCTACCCACTCTGCACCCCCTTTGCCTTCAGCAAGCACCTCCATCAGCTGTGATTCTCTACATAGTGGGGTGACCCAAATCTTCATTCCTGAAGGCTTGGGGTCAGTAGTATTACTGCCTGGATTGTGCTGTTATGGTTTTCCACTGATTTTATTTATGTTTTATTTAAATTCAATTAGCCAACATATAGTAAGTCCATCATTAGTTTTTGATGTGATGTTCAATGATTCATTAGCTGCAGGGCATGGTAATACTAAGAGAGCCCTCCAGGATCTCCTGTATTCCAAACATACTCTTCCTTATCTCCGCTATGGAATAGCAGTCCGATTATTTTCCCATGGTAGTCAGGATCAAACACCCCTGTTTGTCTGTTGATTAAGAGGCATGAGGAGCCCAGAGTGGCTGGTGGCAGGCTTAACTCCCAGGTCCATGGAATCATTGTCATGCCTCCTGGTAGAAGCACTCCTCCATTTGTAACTAAGGCCTCCAGGCCAGCAGAGCATAAGACAATGGGGATAGGAAGCAAAAATTTTGCCAGGGTCACTAGGAGTAATAGTGGACTGTACTACTTCCATTTTCACCCCTTGATTCCTGCACCCACGGATCCTGGCTATAGGAGAAACAGAGCCACATACTGTCCACCCACTGATTCAAGTATACACTGCCTTCTGGACAACCTTGCCTTAGCCCTGAAAGGTGCTGCCACTTGATCAGCACTGTAACGGACTCTTCAGAAGATTCTTCCACTGCTCCATTAAAGCAGCTGCTTCAGGATGGTGGGAAACATGGTAAGGGCAGTGAACTCCTTGAGCATATGTCCATTGCCACACCACATTCTCTATGAAGCGAGTTCCCTGATGAGAAGCAATGCTGTGTGGAATACTGGGACAGTAGATAAGGCATCCCGTAAGTCCACAGATGGCAGTTTGGGCAGAAGCACTGCATATAGGGGAGGGAAATAGGTATCCAGTGTCTACGGAACAGTAAGGACAAAACACTGCCCCTTCCATGATGGGAGCAGTCAAGTATCATCAACCCGCCGCCAGGTAGCTGGCTGATCACCCAGGGAATGCGGCCACATCAAGGACTCAGTGCTGGTCTCTGCTACTGGAGATTGGGCACTCAGTAGTGGCTGCAGCCGGGTCAGCCTTGGTGAGTGGAGGTTCACGTTGCTGAGCCCATGCACAACCTTCATCGCTGCCACTGTGACCACTTCTTTCAGGAACTCATGGGACGATGCCAAGGATGGCTGGGGAAAAAGGCTGACTGGCATGCACAGAATGGGTCATCCTATCCACTTGATTATTAAAATCCTCCTCTGCCGAGGTCACTCTTTGGTGAGCATTCATATGAGACACAAATATTTTCATGCTTTTTACCATTCACAGAGGTCTGTACACATATCTCTTCCCAAAATTTCCCTGGCACCAATTTTCCAATCATGTTCCTTCCAAGTCCCTGACCATCTAGCCAAACCACTAGCTAAGGCCCGTGAATTGGTGTATATGTCTGGTCCTTTCTCTTTCCGAGCAAAGTCGACAACCAGGCCGCACTGCTTCATGTTCTGCCCACTGGGAGGTTTTCTTTTCACCAGTATCCTTCAGGGATGACCCAGAGAGGGGTTACCGAGCTGCAGCTGTCCATTTTCAGGTGGTATGTGCCTAGCATGTGGAGTCATCTGCAAACCATGTCTTCTCTTCCTCTGTCAAGTGATCATAGGGAGCTCCCCATGAGGCCACAGGTGCAAGCAGAAAGAAAGAGGTCAGTGTGCATACATGTATCATATGACCTCACTGATATGAGGAATTCTTAATCTCAGGAAACAAACTGAGGGTTGCTGGAGTGGGGGGTTGGGTTGGGAGGGATGGGCTGA
>NW_027778477.1:0-291 GCF_054177405.1 Leptonychotes weddellii | reverse complement strand
CTTGCGCCCTTAACTAGCTATGTGACATCTGCCAAGTAACTCACCCTCTCTGGGCCTCATTTCTTCAACTCTCACCAACAAAACCAGCAAGCAGCTTCTCTATTTTTTTTTAATCAAAGGGATAAAATAAAAGTGCCCCTTAACAGTAACACACAGAAAGAGCCTTGTCTCAGACTGTAATGGTCTTTTTTTTTTTTTTTTTTTTAAAGATTTTATTTATTTATTTGACAGAGAGAGACACAGCGAGAGAGGGAACACAAGCAGGGGGAGTGGGAGAGGGAGAAGCAGGCT
>NW_027778476.1:0-291 GCF_054177405.1 Leptonychotes weddellii | reverse complement strand
CCCAGACACCTGTTCTCTTCTAGGTGAATCTACATGTTAATGACTAATAAACACTAATCCCTATGGATAAATCAGATATCCGATGCCTTACGTATTTCAGGTAACATAATCAATTAATCTGGTTTAAAAGCATAAATATCCAGGGGTGCCTGGCTGGCTCAGTCAGTGGAGTGTGTGACTCTTGATCTTGAGGTTGTGAATTTGAGCCCTATGTTGGGTGTAGAGATTATTTAAAAATAAAATCTTTTTAAAAATAAAAATAAATAAATAAAAGCACACATATCCAGGGAG
>NW_027778475.1:0-291 GCF_054177405.1 Leptonychotes weddellii | reverse complement strand
TTTGATTAAGACTTGCCTCCCCTCTAGACTTTAAGCTCTTTGAGGGTGGGTCTAGTTTTGCTCACCCTCGAGTCCCTGCGACCTAACAGTGCGTGCATTATAAACATAGAAAGGATGTAGGTACCAACATTTACAGAGTGCCCCCTATAACCAGACACTTCTACCAACTCTATCTCACGTACCCTATGTGGAAGGTATTGTTAGTTTCGTTTCACCAATAAGATCAATGAAGCTGAGACAGTAAAAATGAATAACCTGCCAAAATCTGCTAAGCGGCCGAAGAGGATTCTC
>NW_027778474.1:0-291 GCF_054177405.1 Leptonychotes weddellii | reverse complement strand
TGGGGCGCCTGGGTGGCTCAGTCGTTAAGCGTCTGCCTTCGGCTCAGGTCATGATCCCAGGGTCCTGGGATCGAGCCCCGCATCGGGCTCCCTGCTCGGCGGGAAGCCTGCTTCTCCCTCTCCCACTCCCCCTGCTTGTGTTCCCTCTCTCGCTGTATCTCTCTCTGTCAAATAAATAAAATCTTTAAAAAAAAAAAAAATTGACTCTCTGCTTATCAGGTTCTTGATGATGATTAGTAGTGAGTACCTAAGCTTAAAATGAGAAAATATGAAGAATATTTATTCTAGAGC
>NW_027778473.1:0-291 GCF_054177405.1 Leptonychotes weddellii | reverse complement strand
ATTGTGTCAATATATCTTTGCATAGTGGATTCTGAAGGATGCCCCCTATTTCTCTGGTAAATCATATACATTTAAAGTCCCCAAATGCTTAAATAGGTATTTATCCAGTAAATCAGCTCAGCTTTGAAGTGGCTCATTTCTTCCCTGCAGAAATACAGAAGACAGTTGCTAACCTTATTTTTCTTTCCTTCTCCAAGTGAGAAAAAAAAGAAGAGAAGCAGAGAAATGAAATTCTGAATAATGAATGTTTAAATATTGACGAAGGTTTGAGTCTAATGGTGTGAGGGAGAA
>NW_027778472.1:0-291 GCF_054177405.1 Leptonychotes weddellii | reverse complement strand
CTGAAAAAGTGATAGTTTGGGCTATTAAAAGGAGGAATGGAAAATTCTCATTAGTGTTCTCACCTGAAAAGCTATAATGCTTATTCATTTTAAATTCTCTTGGTGTAGTCTTCATTTATTTTTTCAAATAGTGAGTTGAGTATTCTGAAAAATGGGAATCGGAGTTCAGTAGTTTCCCATTCATTGCTCCCCCATGATTACAATATTCATAAAGAAATCTCAGAATTTTATCCATAAATACTGATTGTATTACTGACAGAATTGGAAGGAATGCTGTACAGTTTTTCTTAT
>NW_027778471.1:0-291 GCF_054177405.1 Leptonychotes weddellii | reverse complement strand
ATGAATCTCACTCACCCATGTGCCTGGAAACAGGTAGACAGAGCTCAGTTTGGCTGTGGGCCCTGCAGTGGCCGATGAGCTATCTCTGGGCTCTCTTGGCTATGGTCCAGGAACCCCTGGAGAATACAAACTCAGAATCACCCCTGTGTGAGAGACTCTTTTGGCGGTTCAGGTTTCTAGAAGTTCCAGCACCCCGTTGGAGCAAAAAAAAAAAATAGGTGTTTGGACACACTGAGGTGGGTCTAAGAGGAACAGATTGACCTTTACCATGTCCCCCATCCCTGAAGGCAG
>NW_027778470.1:0-291 GCF_054177405.1 Leptonychotes weddellii | reverse complement strand
GGTTAGTGAACGGCGGGGCCACGATGCACGCGGAGTTCCCGAGGTGCGCGCGTCTGTTCCGGACTCCTTCTCCAAACTCTGCGCCCAGCCCAGGCTCGGGAGCCTCCCGCACGCCGGTCAGCAGAGCCCAGGCCTCCGGCCCCCGGGATCGAACGCCGGCCCCTCACACTCGGTGCGCTCGCTGCCCGGCTCGCTCATTCCCGAACGGTCCCTGTCTTTGCGGCTCCGGCTACTCTAACAGAAGACTGTCCGCTGGGTGGCTCAGACAACCAGCCTTTGTCCCCCCACCCC
>NW_027778469.1:0-291 GCF_054177405.1 Leptonychotes weddellii | reverse complement strand
TCTGCTCGAAGGCGATCTGCTTTAAGAATCCAGTGAAGCGCACACCCAGCTCTCGCTCTTTCTGGAACACGCAGCAGGGCCGGCGCCCAGCAGCTCGGAGCGTTGGTGCTCAAGCACGCCCAGCGCGGTGGCCGGGTAAAGACAGGTACTTGGCCGGTGGTGGTGCCTCAGTCTCTCCCTCGCGCTCTCTCTCTCTCTCTCTCTCACACACACACACCCCGCTAGTATTTCGCAGTAAAACCCTCCTCCCCAAAAAGGCATTTTGGGTGCAGTGGAGCTCCGTGGTGATAC
>NW_027778468.1:0-291 GCF_054177405.1 Leptonychotes weddellii | reverse complement strand
TTAAAAAAAGAATTGAGTGGGGCACCTGGGTGGCTCAGATGGTTAAGCGTCTGCCTTCGGCTCAGGTCATGATCCCAGGGTCCTGGGATGGAGCCCCGCACCCGGCTCCCTGCTCCGCGGGGAGCCTGCTTCTCCCTCTGCCTCTGCGTCTCTCTCTCTGACTCTCATGAATAAATAAATAAAACATTAAAAAAAAAAAGAATTGAGTGTATATGTGTATTGAAAAAAGGCTGAAAGCAAATATAGCAAGATATTAAAAGGAGTTTGTTGCTGGTGTGGTAGTTTTAATTT
>NW_027778467.1:0-3612 GCF_054177405.1 Leptonychotes weddellii | reverse complement strand
GGATCTGTTGTGGAATCCTCAGCAGGGCCGCAGCTGAGTCCCGGACCCTCTCCAGTCCTGGAGTGGTTGCAAACGCACCCCAGGGTGGAGGTGCTAACGGGGGGCGGGCACGGGAGGGGATTCGGGAGCTCGACATGCTGCCTTTGCAATTGTCTGCAACTTTGAAAGTCTTCAAAATGAAAGGGTTATTGCAGGCAAGCCCCCCCGGCTCCGGCTTCTCTTTCCCAGGTGCCAGTTTCCCAAAGTTCTTTTTGCTCGGAAGTTCCAAGGTGATCACGGACAACAAAGCCCCTCAGCCGCTTTCCTGGAGGGAATGGATGCATCGCTCTTCTGTAAGCACGTGACGGTAAGTATCTCTCCACTGTGGCCCCCACGCTCCTCCCCGGCGGGACTGCCCCTCACATGGGACTGAAGATGTCCTGCCCGGTCCTGAGTTCTTGGAACAGGCAAAATCTCAGCTTCACTGACGACATTCTTTTTAGAGACAGAGAGAGAGAGCTCCTGCCCTCACGCACATGCATGCAGGGGAGAGGGGCAGAGGGAGAGAGATAGAGAATCTCAAGTAGGCTCCACGCCCAGCGCGAGGCTTAATCTCACGCCCCTGAGACCATGACCGGACCTGAAATCAAGAGTCGAATGCTTAAGTGACTGCACCACCCAGGCGCCCCGATTCAGGGACATTCTTGAGTGCAACTGGCTGCTGGCCTAGGTCCTAGCTCTGCGGCTCCTGCTTGGGGTGCAACCCCCCCGACCTTGGGGACCCCGCTCCAGCCCCACGTGGGGTCCTGAGCCCAGCCAACCTCCCCATGTAAGGAGTCCTGCTGGGAGAGCTGCCCCAGGCACCCCGCCGCCCCCCCATAGGCCTGCCCTCTTCTCTGTCCCCACCATGCCCTCCTCTGGATTCACGTCTTCTCTGAGTCTTTCCTCTTCCAGGGAGCCCTCCCTGACCAGCCTGGCCTAGAAGAACCTGCTTCCCGGAGCTCCTCCAGCACCCTGACTATTCCCGGCTCCCCCCGACTAGGTTGTGAATGTCCCCCAGATACCCCTCCCCCAGGACAGTCTTGTGTTTGCAGCCATTTATGTCCTCATCACTGGGCCTGGAAGTGCCTCCCGAAGTCTCTCTCGCAGCCCCGTTGCTACCGCATAAGCCCCTTTACCTCGGACCTGGCAGCAGCGGGATTCCTTTGGTTCCGGGAATTCTCCTGACCCCCCGGTGAACCGCTGAGAGCAAAACCTTTGCCTCTCTGCTAATTACAAGCAGAGTGTGGTGGGGGCGCGGCTCCGTGCTGCGATGGGCCCTGCCCCAAGCTCCTGCCCGTGCCCAGCACTCCCTAACGAACTTCCTCGAATGTCACTGGGAATTAGCCCTGAAATCCCAGGCTGGTGTAAGGAGTTTCCATGGAACTCACAGTGGGCAGGCAAGGCCAGGATTCAGGGCCCTGAGCCCCCAAGGGCTTTCCTCTCCTGGGAGGCTCCGGGCCAGGAAAGGGGTCGAATGCTCCATCCCAAAGCCACCCCAAAGCCGCCCCCTTCCCGTTTGGGGAGCTGGCGTCCGGCTGGGCCTGGAAGTGGATCTGGCCAGGCGGCGCCGGCCAACGTCCACACTCTTGCCCCATCGCCCGCCGGACGGGAACACGCAGGGCGCCGGCCCCTCGTCACTGAGCTGCAGGGCATCTCCCAGGCACGCTGGCCCGGACCTGTGTGATGCAAGAGGATGGGGCCTGGCCATGGCGGGAGGGCCTCGGTCCAGCCGAGAGCACAGACGTGGTCCTGCCCCGGCCCACAGCAGGCACGGGCGGGCCTGCCTGGCCAGGCATCACCGTCATGACTCCTTCCACCCCGCCTGCCCCGCAGGACACAGAGGAGAAGGGAGCCTGGACGCGGGGGCACGTGCCTCCCTCCCTCCCTCTGCTCGTGCCTCCAAGCTGCTGGCCATTTTTCCTGGGGCAAGAGGGCCAGAGGGGCCAGAGGATCTCCCTGCTGGGCGCCTGGAGCAACCTCGAGCTTCCCTGTTCTCCTGCTCCTGACTAGGTCTCCCCTGGACCACAGGGCTGGAGATCCCACCCAGAGCCTGCACCCCAGGTTGTGGGGAACGTGCAGGAGGCTGTGCACAGAGGACCCCCTCTGCTCCCTGAGCTGGGGAAATGGAATGCTGACCCTCCTTCGGCACACAAGGGGCTCACCTCTGCCTCCGGGGCAGGAAGTCACTCAGAATCGGAGGTGAGGCCAGGCCTGGTTGGGGCTGGAGAGCTGACCTCATCCCCCCACCACAAAGGCCCACAGGGCTGCCCTGGGGTCATGGGGTGACCCACGTGGGGTGCAGGGCTGGTGCCCGAGAGCCCCGGGCTGGGAAGAGCTCTCCCCTGGCCTCAGCTCAGCACCAGGCTGACTCGCTGTGCATCTCCGAGGCCGCCCAGCTGGGGGCGGAAAGAGAGGGAGGCTGTCCTATTGCACCTGCTCCATGGGGCTGGACGGAGAGACGTCCGGGAGCCGAGTCTGGGACCGCCCGAAGAGACGGGCCCACAAACAGGTCTCGCCTCGGCCCAGGGTGGCAGGAGAACGGAGCCCGCCCCTCGGCCTCAGGGGCGTGGGGAGGGTAGACGCAGCAGGCCCGGGAGCCCTGTTATTCTCTGCAGCCCATAATTATGTAATCGGCTCATTAAACGCCTCGTTAGCTGTCAGGCTCTCCCTCCAGACGGTGAGCTCCCAGGGGCAGGCAGCCTGCCAGTCGGCCTGGCCGTGCCCAGCACATGCCTGATGCGGGGCACTTGGAAGCCATTGATGGCCGTCGCTGAGTGTCTGCCTTCCTCGGTTGGCCATCTGTAAAATGGGGACACAGGCTCCACCTCTGGATGTAGCCAGGGAGCACGGAGCAGCCCCCAACCCGTAGAAGCTTCTGGATGAACGCCGCAGTGGAGGGAGGAAGACAGACCAGACAATAGGCACCCAGAGGTGTGGGGCAGCACAGGTTTGGAACCAAGCTCCTGACCGCGGGCAAGGGGAACTGGGGTCCATAACTGGGGGTGTTTGGGATGCTGTGTGTGATGGCTGGAACTGTGGCATACCGGCCCTGGGCACGGGGGAGACGCCCAGGGAAGGGAGGAGAGGAGACGCCTGAGTTGGAACAAGGCAGGGCAACACTGCACTGAGGGGAGACCGAAAACCAAACCAGAACAGAACTGAACAGAACAAAACACCGAGAAGACAGACAAGGAGACTGGACCCAGGGTCACAGGAGCCACGAGGAGAACAGGTTCAAGGAAGAACGTTGTCCTATTGTCCACTGGCCCCCATGGTTCCTGCTGAGGTGCGCCGCTTCCCGCTGCACAGAGTACTGTTTTCTCCAGATTTTCCTTTTTAATGTTAATTTTCTTCAGCTTGTCGTGGATGTGCCTGAGCGTGATCTGATCCTACTTGGCTTGCACTGAACTTCTCAAATCGGTTGTGTTTTTCATCTGTTTGGGAGATTTCTAGTCAGTATTTCTTCAGTGTTTCACTTCTCATTCTCCCACTCTTCCCCTTCCGAGACCCACTAGTCTCCCGCCCCCGCCCCCCCCCCCCCCAGTCTGACCCTGACTCTGTTCTGCGTTCAATTGTCTTTCTCACTCTGCC
>NW_027778466.1:0-291 GCF_054177405.1 Leptonychotes weddellii | reverse complement strand
ATCTCTATTTTCTCTAATCCAGCAGTATAGATTGTACTCCAAACACACACTAACTTCTTTATTAAGCTCATTACCTGGCAGCACTGCACAAGCTAGAAGCAGTCCCCGAATATGTTTACTTAACCAAGGTTCTTTTTTTTTTTTTTAAAGATTTTATTTGACAGTGAGAGAGGAAACACAAGCAGGGGGAGTGGGAGAGTGAGAAGTAGGCTTCCCGCAGTGCAGGGAGCCCAATGTGGGGCTCGATCCCAGGACCCTGGGATCATGACCTGAGCTGAAGGCAGATGCTTA
>NW_027778465.1:0-291 GCF_054177405.1 Leptonychotes weddellii | reverse complement strand
TCAGGTTATGACAAAGCTTTGGAAATAGACAGTAGTGACAGATACAAATATTTGAATGTAATTGATGATCTCAAACTGCACACTTTATATATACACATACATATATATGTATATATATATATACATATATATATACACACATATATGTATATATATATAAAATATAGAAATAAAATATTATATATATAGCAAAAAAGAATAGAATAAAAATCCAATCTTAGGCTGTATTTAATTGCAAACAACCCAACACTGTTCTTGATTCATTGGTAGTATATGCAGAAGGACTTCCAT
>NW_027778464.1:0-291 GCF_054177405.1 Leptonychotes weddellii | reverse complement strand
CCCAGACACCTGTTCTCTTCTAGGTGAATCTACATGTTAATGACTAATAAACACTAATCCCTATGGATAAATCAGATATCCAATGCCTTACATATTTCAGGTAACATAATCAATTAATCTGGTTTAAAAGCATAAATATCCAGGGGTGCCTGGCTGGCTCAGTCAGTGGAGTGTGTGACTCTTGATCTTGAGGTTGTGAATTTGAGCCCTATGTTGGGTGTAGAGATTATTTAAAAATAAAATCTTTTTAAAAATAAAAATAAATAAATAAAAGCACACATATCCAGGGAG
>NW_027778463.1:0-291 GCF_054177405.1 Leptonychotes weddellii | reverse complement strand
GGTCCGCAGGGCAATTGAGCCCCTGTCCACAGCAGTGACCATGACAACCACCCTTCACCTGGCCCTCGCTCATCCCCATCTTGCCGAACAGATATTAAATAAGTAGATATTATTAAATAAGCAGTTCGTGTAGTATGCCAGATGGTGCTACCAGCTAAGGGTAAAGTGAACAGAATTTGGGAGGTGGAGAGTAACAGGGGAGGGTGGCCATGAACAGAGACCTGAGGGAGCCCCAGGGCTGTCTGCAGGAAGCTGAGTGGAAATGAATGCAAACACCCCCAAGTGGGAGGG
>NW_027778462.1:0-291 GCF_054177405.1 Leptonychotes weddellii | reverse complement strand
TTGGCTCTTAATTCTGCCCTTAGAAATTCTTCCTTTTCCATTTTCCTCCTAGAACACATCCAAAGAAAGCATTAGAAAATATTCGCTCTAGGGTGGCTGAGCAGCATTCCCAGCCTGCTTTCTGTCTAAATTTGGGCTCCAAGGATCCTTTATTTATTTATTTATTTATTTATTTATTTATTTATTTATTTATTTATTTATTTTTATTCTTATGTTAATCCCCATACATTATATCATTAGTTCTAGATGAAGTGTTCCATGATACATTGTTCGTGCACAACACCCAGTGCT
>NW_027778461.1:0-291 GCF_054177405.1 Leptonychotes weddellii | reverse complement strand
CTACACACCAGCACACCCAGTTACCCCCACAACAGCCCACCGCACCCAGCATATGCTGCATTGTAACCACCTTGTGTGTCCGTTCTGCTCTCCTCCGTGTGATCGAACCCTTACAGGAGGCTCGTGGTGCTTTAGCGGTGTTTTGGAGTGGAATTGAGCACCTGTGCCCGATCCACCCCGTTTCCCCAGGATTCGCTCCAGGCGATCCTGAGTGTCTCGGGGTCGGAGGCTGTGGGGTCCTCGGTGGCCTGCAGACCAACACTTAGGGGAGCTAGATGGTGGCTTTATTGT
>NW_027778460.1:0-291 GCF_054177405.1 Leptonychotes weddellii | reverse complement strand
ATTCAGCTCTGCATTATGTGCTGGCTAATGGTTTCTCATGAGGCATTGCTCATGCCAGAGCCATGGCTGCTAGAAGCCTCAAGAACCACGTAGTTCTACACTCACCGCCAAAGGGATGGAAGAACTTCTCTTTCCAGCTATTGGATGTTGGCTGTGAACTTCCCATGGTAGGACCAGCTTAGACCACATGCCCAGACACATGGACACCCAATCACCTCAACCAGGACAATGTGGCAACTTGATTGAGTAGGTCACGTCTCGGCCATTGGGAGGCATATCAGTTGCTGACCG
>NW_027778459.1:0-291 GCF_054177405.1 Leptonychotes weddellii | reverse complement strand
CCCCCCTCCACTTTTTTTGTTTGTTTGGTTGGTTGGCTTTATTTTTTTGTCATTTTTTTGTTCTGTTAAAGTCTTTTTAATAAAATTTTCACCTCTAAAGTTACACTCTATCCTTCAAGTTATTTAATCTTGTTTTTGTACCTTTGTAAGTTTCTTTCTTTACAATTTTGGGATGCAGTGTCTTCTAACAAAATAAATACACTCAAAGTCTAGTGTATGGCTCTGTTCTATTCACTTGTCTGATAATATTATTTTTTACATTTCTGTGTATGTGTGTGTGGTTGCTTTATC
>NW_027778458.1:0-291 GCF_054177405.1 Leptonychotes weddellii | reverse complement strand
CATCTAGGTAAACAAATAGCATGTTCTGGCAATTACTCTCCAACCAAAACCAGCTTAAGAAGTAGGATTATGCAACAGTTCACACACTTTTCAGTTCAGAAGTTCTAAGAAAGTTTTTATGGGCTTTTTATTACTGTGTAAACGATACTTCAGTCCACTATCACTGTGCTCTCAGGTAGAGTATATGCCAGTCTCTTCTCCAAGTGGCATAAAAAGGTAGAATCTCAGGAAACAAACTGAGGGTTGCTGGAGTGGTGGTGGGGGGAGTGGGAGGGATGGGGGGGCTGGGTG
>NW_027778457.1:0-291 GCF_054177405.1 Leptonychotes weddellii | reverse complement strand
CTTTTTTTTATGGCTGAGTGATATTCCATTAGAATCCAGAAGATGCCCATCTTCTTTATCCATTCATCTATCAATTGTACACTTAGTTTTCGTATCTTAGCTATTGTAAACAATGCTGCAAAAAACATAAAAGTACATATATCTTTATAAATTAGTGTTTTTGTTTTCTTCAGTTTTTTAAATTATTTCTTTTCTTTTTCTTGCTGTTTAGGTGAGTTCTACTGCCCTGTGAGATCACTGATCCTTTCTTCTGCTTCATCCAGTCTGCTGTTGAACCCCTCATTTTTTTTT
>NW_027778456.1:0-3612 GCF_054177405.1 Leptonychotes weddellii | reverse complement strand
CAGAGCAGGGAGCCCGATGCAGGACTCGATCCCAGGACTCCGGGATCATGACCTGAGCCGAAGGCAGACGCTTAACCATCTGAGCCACCCAGGCGCCCAGTATACGGTGATTGTTAGGGCAAGAGGATGGGGCGGTGTTGCGTGACAAGGAAATCCGGATGTCACTGTGCTGTTTGAGGCGCCACCTGGTGGACCATCATTCCGTTCCCAGCCAAGTCGTCACCCAGGACTCACATCCCCAGGCTCATGAGCCGAACTGAGGGCAGGTGTTTGGCTGTTGAGGCGTAGGGCCCCCACAGATGTAGATATCTACCAGCTGGTAACCAGAGTGAGGGCCATGGTAGGAACAGCGTCTATAAGGTTCCCAGGACATATCAAGAAGCTGGCATCCCAGGTGGAAGAAGTCAGTGGGAGTGCTGGTGCGGGATTGAGGGGGATAAGCTGGAAAGTCCATTTGCCAGTAATGGTGATATGAGAGTTTGCCTGGCCGGGCAAGCTAGAGGCAGTGGGAAGGAACAGCACACCACGTAGCAGAAGACCGAGATTGACTGGGGCCAGGAAAACCATGGTGAAATGTGCTCAGGAGTAGACAGCAGAGGGCCAATAAAAGTGGGATCTATGACCTTAGGTAGAGGGAGCCATCGTGGCTAACCTGTCAGCAGATGAAACCTGTGGACAATAAGTGCAGTAATACACCCTAGGGTCACCCAATAAGCAATCGCAATAGCAAGCCTCTGGGAGAAAGTCCAGTCAGGAGGGGCAACAGTGTAGAGTCCGATTCCTAAGATGAGGGAAATCACGCCAATGAGAGTCAGGGACCACAGTGAAAAGGTGTCCATCAGTCGGTGGGGTCTCGTCAAAGGTGAAGCCAGAAGGGGTTCGTGAAGTCTGGCTGGCTTTTCCACTGCGTGGCTCCTCATCCGAATGATGAGCTCTCTTCGCTCTGGAGTGGTGGACCCACGGGGTGAAACCTGAGACCTTGAGGGCAGTAGGGGCAGTTAGAACAACAGTGTGGGGCCCTGTCCACTGTGGTTTGAGGGGTTCTTTCTTCCAATCTTTGACCCAAACTGAGTCCCCTGTCTGGAAGGAGTGTACCTGAGACCCTAAGGAGATTGGAGCCCTCTCAATGGTGTACTTTTGTAATTTACTTAGGGTGGCCCCCAGGGCCTGGAGCTGCTCCTGTAGCCCTTTATCTCCAACCTGATGCAAGTTTCCCGGAAGGCTTCCCAAGCATGGGGGAGGCCGTCCATATATTAATTTGAATGGGGAGAAACCTAATGTCCTGGGCATGCAGCCAGCACGCAGGAGAGCTAGGGGTAGCAGATCTGGCCATGGGAGGTTAGTCTCCTGACAAAACTTTGTTAAGGTTCCCTTGAGGGTGTGATTCATTCACTCTACTCTCCCTGAACTTTGGGGCCGGTAAGCGGTGTGGAGTCTCCAGGGGATGTTGAGAGATTTGGTCAAGACCTGTACAAATCTGCACAAATGCGGGTCCATTGTCACTATGGATTGTTAATGGCAGGCCAAACAGGGGCACGATCTCCCGCAAAAGGACTTTAGCTACTTCCTGGCTTTGCTCTGCCCTAGTCGGGAAGGCTTCCACCCAACCAGAATATGTGCATACTATTACTAGGAGATACCCGAACACTGCTCGGCTGCACATCCGTGAAGTCTACCTCTAGATCTTCAAAGGGGGTTGCTCCCATCCTCTGGACACCTGGCAGGGACTGTGATGCAGACCAAGCATTATTTTTAGCACGTTATGCTCCATTCACTCGTTGCTCAGCACAGTGCTGGCAGCTGACTGATGTCATAGTGCTTCTTGAGAAGGGCTCTAATGCAGTTTTTCCCAGATGAGTGAGTCGGTGCTGTTCCTTGACTAGATGCCCTCCAATTGCTGTTGGAACAAAGATGCACCCATCTGGCATCATCCACCATCCCTTTTCAATCAGGGCAGCTCCCTCTGCCATGGCCCATTCTTTTTCCTTTTTAGTGTAACTGGGTAGAGGGACTTCTTCCAGGGGTGTTAGAGCCATGGTGAGGGAAGGGGCTCTGTCCATGTCCTCACTGGCTGCGGTCTTGGCTGCCTCATCTGCCAGATGATTTCCCCGTGCTATGGGGTCGTCTCTTTTCTGGTGTCCCTTACAGTGCAGGATTGCTACTTCCTTTGGAAGCCAGATGGCTTCGAGGAGTCTCAGTATCTCCTCCTTGTTTTTGATAGCATTTCCTGTGGCCATTAGGAGGCCCCTTTCCTTGTAGATGGCTCCATGTCTATGTACAGTAGTGAAGGCATACTAAGAGTAGTATAGATGTTGACTCACTTGCCTTCACTGAGGGTGAGGGCTCGAACTAAGGCATATAATTCAGCCCGTTGAGCTGGTAATGCTTTAGCTTCTAGGACTTTAGTGGTTGTGGTTACTGCATAACCCGCTTTCCGGGCACCCTCTTGTAGGTAACTGTGGCCGTCGCTGAACAGCGTGAGCTCTGGATCCTTTACGGCTTGATCCCGCAGATCTGGACGGCTCGTGTAGACTTCATCAGTTACTTCAGAACAGTCATGGTCTGGTTCCCCCTCTTCTGTGGGGAGAAAAGTTGCTGGATTTAATGTCCTTACTGTTTCAAGGGTTACCTGCGGGTTTTCGCAGAGGAGTCCTTGGTATTGTGCTAGCTGAGAGTTGGAAAGGAAGCGGGGTCCCTGTGCATTCATGAGGGACACAACTGCATGAGGGACCTTGATGTTAAGTTCTTGCCCCAGGGTAAGTTTGTCCGCCTCCTTGATGAGTAGGACTGTGGCTGCCAGTGCCCTGAGGCACAGTGTCCATCCTGCTGCCTCGGAGTCCAGCTTCTTTGACAGGTAAGCAACTGGCCGTTGCCAGGGTCCAACAGTCTGGGTGAGTACCCTGAGTGCTATCTTTTCTTTTTCATGTACAAAGATATTGAAGGGTTTCTCTATATCTGGTAGGCCTAGGGCTGGAGCCTGCCCCAGGGCGGTCTTTATCTCTGTGAAGGCGGCTTCTGCTTCCTCAGTCCAGGCAGAGGGTTCTCGATCGGTCCCCCTAAGAGATCATAGGGGGGTCTTGCTATTGCCAAAAACCCAGGGATCCAGATGCAACAGAATCCTGTAGCCCCCAGGAATTCTCGTAGGCCCCTTTTTCTCTGGGGCTGTGGCAGGGAGATGATATCCCTTTTCCTCTCTGGCCTTAGTTCTCTTTTCCCTTGGGTGAGGACGAAACCAAGGTATCAGATCTGTTCTTGGCAGATTTGTGCCTTCTTCCAAGAGGCTCGGTATCCTGAGTCTGACAGGAGCTGTAGGAGGGCCTTTGTGCCTTTTGTGCAGTCTTCTTGTGTGTCACTGGCAAGGAGGAGGTCATCCACATACTGGAGGAGGGTGCATCGTGTGGCCTCTCTCGGGAAGCTGGCGAGGTCCGTGGCCAGCGCTTCCCCAAAGAGGGTTGGTGAGTTTTTAAACCCCTGCGGGAGGTGTGTCCAAGTCAGTTGCATCTGGCGCCCTATATCAGGTTCAGACCATTCAAAGGCAAATAGTGACTGGCTCTGGGGAGCTAAGCGGAGGCAGAAGAAGGCATCCTTCAAATCTAGGCAAGTGAACCATCT
>NW_027778455.1:0-291 GCF_054177405.1 Leptonychotes weddellii | reverse complement strand
GTTATGAATGAGATGTAGTTTTGTTTTTTAATTTTAATTAAAAAAATTTTTTTCTTATTTTAAGTAAGCTCCATGCCCAGCGTGGAGCTCAGTGTGGGGCTTGAACTCACAACCCTGAGATCAAGACCTGTGCTAAGATCAAGAGTCAGACACTTAACTGACTGAGCCACCCAGGCGTCCCAAATGAGATGTAGTTTTATTGGACTTTTTTTTCTGTGAACTTGCAGTGATTGGCTTTAACCATTTTTTCTTTACTATCCTTACCACTAGACCCAAAATACTCTTTACCAT
>NW_027778454.1:0-291 GCF_054177405.1 Leptonychotes weddellii | reverse complement strand
TTTCTGAAGTATAAAAACATGGGAAGGAGGGGGAGAACTAAAATTAGCTAAAACCCAACAAATTTATCTAGGGTTAATATTCTCATGTATTAGGGGGGCGCCTGGGTGGCTCAGTTGGTTAAGCGACTGCCTTCGGCTCAGGTCATGATCCTGGAGTCCCGGGATCGAGTCCCGCATCGGGCTCCCTGCTCGGCGGGGAATCTGCTTCTCCCTCTGACCCTCCTCCCTCTCGTGCTCTCTGTCTCTCATTCTCTCTCTCTCAAATAAATAAATAAAATCTTTAAAAAAAAA
>NW_027778453.1:0-291 GCF_054177405.1 Leptonychotes weddellii | reverse complement strand
AGACTGTGTGCAGGAAAACTGTCACCTGAAAGGAGAGTTAGAATGCATAGCTGGTCTTGCTGAGCAGTCTTGTCTTGCTGAGCCATTTGTAAATGAGCATTCCTCATATCTGCACACACAGAAGTCAGTGCTGACTACGGGGGAGGACCGAGCCTCTCTCTCTGTTTATGAGCAATTTTCCTGCACAATAGCCTCTCACTTGCCTTTCAGTTCTAGAAACAATTGTCCCTCTGGATGTCAGATAAAGATAGAATTGTCTCAAAGATGAAGTCCAGACATGCAATAATGTGT
>NW_027778452.1:0-291 GCF_054177405.1 Leptonychotes weddellii | reverse complement strand
AGTAAGATGTAGTAAATAATTAGGAAGTGATGGACTTCGAATATTTATTACCTTTGTTTTTAATGTACTTTAAAGTTTTTATAATTTAAATTTTAATAATGGCCATGTTTAACAACCAGCTTGTAAAATTCCTAAAAATTCAACAGTTGGCTGTTGTGAGCCTGCCAGCACACAAAGTGTAGTCTGATGGTTAAAGGGCATGGCACATGGATTTGAAACTGAATGCAGCCACTTTCAGTGGTAATCTACTACCAGGAACTAAAACGGGAAAAATGTTCTCAACCAATAGGA
>NW_027778451.1:0-291 GCF_054177405.1 Leptonychotes weddellii | reverse complement strand
CTGTCTCGGTGAGCGTTCCACTGGAAAATGGGGATTTCGCTGCTGTTGGGTGGGGGGAGGGCCGTATTTGTGCATTAGATCCTATTGGCTGCTCGCATTGCTGGGGTTCCTGCGTCCTGGTGACTTTCTGTCTAGTTCTCCCCATTGCTGAGAAGCCATCGCTGTGAGTTAGTCTGTCCTTCCGCCTCGATCAGCCTTGACTTCCTGCGCTGAGGCTGTGGTTTGGCGGGGGCACGTCCAGGGGGCTTCTGTCTTCCCTGGGGTCTCAGTCCCAGGGGACCGAGCCTTTAC
>NW_027778450.1:0-291 GCF_054177405.1 Leptonychotes weddellii | reverse complement strand
TTAAAATGCATTTTGCATAATTATTAATACAGAAACACCAGCTTTCTTCAGGATAGTATTTGCCTGGTGAATCTTTTTCAGTCCTTTCAACATTTTGAGGTTCTTACATTTTAGATTAAGTCTCTTGTAAATAGCATTTCACACATTTAACCAATCTATCCTTGTGGTCATTCAATTAGAGAGGTTTTTTTTTTTTTTTTTAAAGATTTTATTTATTTATTTGAGAGAGAGAGAATGAGAGACAGAGAGCACGAGAGGGAAGAGGGCAGAGGGAGAAGCAGACCCCCTGCT
>NW_027778449.1:0-291 GCF_054177405.1 Leptonychotes weddellii | reverse complement strand
GGGCACTTCGGATTCCCCACCCAGGCCTGGCCCTCCTTGCTGGCAGGTGGCCGGGGCCCCGTTTTTGTCATACATTACATGTAGATGGCAACGGGAGAACCCACCGATTCAGTGGTGCCCGGCAAGCGCTTGGCGCACAGTAGCTGTGATCTGAGGACTTTAAATCAGGTCATCAGGTTGTCCTGACAAGTGGGGAGCCGGGCGCTACTATTCATGGTTTACTTTGGGGAAACTGAGGCTCAGGGAGGTACTAGCAAGGGGCAGGCCTGCCTGGCCCGAGCCCGGGCTTGT
>NW_027778448.1:0-291 GCF_054177405.1 Leptonychotes weddellii | reverse complement strand
AATCCTTAAAAAATCAGGAGGTCATTTAGAAATACAAAGAGGTACAGGAAATTAGTTTTACTGGTGGACTCGACATTTCCAGGGATCATGAGTGTGTTTCCCAAGACATCCTCATCTTTAAGCAGCTTCGGGGTCAAATCCCATTTTCACGGGCGCTCCTCTTCCTAGCCAGAGGCCCCCATGTTTCCCTGCCGACGGCCTTTTCTCTCTTTTTTGACCCACAAACCTGGAGTTAACGTCTTAATAAGAACTTGGGGTCCAGGGGCGCCTGGGTGGCTCAGTCGTTAAGCG
>NW_027778447.1:0-291 GCF_054177405.1 Leptonychotes weddellii | reverse complement strand
AATATTTATGCTTAGATGATGTTCTAGTAAAATGCTAATCATTACTACCCTGATGGGTGCAAAATATTAAAAATGGTTTTGTAGTATTGGTGGTCCTGAATTTGAGATAGATTTTAGGATTAAAGTATTATTAGCCACCTAACGTGTTTGGATGTATCACAGTGAAATCCGGTTAGCCTTTGGGTCCTCGACAAAAACCCATGCATATTTTACAAAAACTATTCAAAGTGCCTGCTTATTGGTAGCCGTATCATGCCATAGAAAAGAGAGCAGGTTATTTTTAGGCATTCC
>NW_027778446.1:0-291 GCF_054177405.1 Leptonychotes weddellii | reverse complement strand
AATTTATTAATATATTTTACAATTTCTAGAAGCATGTGCTACTTCGTAGTATAATCTTCCAATAAAGCACAAGGCATGTTTATCCTTAGTTTCTCTGTTATAAGGAAGCCAAATGTAGATAAACCTTTGTTCAGTAATTAATGTTTCACTATTTTATTTGGAAATGCTGTAGATATTCAATGAATTTCTTTTTTTTTTTTAAAGATTTTATTTATTTATTTGAGACAGAGAGAATGAGAGACAGAGAGCATGAGAGGGAGGAGGGTCAGAGGGAGAAGCAGACTCCCCGCC
>NW_027778445.1:0-3612 GCF_054177405.1 Leptonychotes weddellii | reverse complement strand
TTTTTTTTTAAAGATTTTTTATTTATTTATTTGAGACAGAGAGAATGAGAGACAGAGAGCATGAGAGGGAGGAGGGTCAGAGGGAGAAGCAGACTCCCCGCCGAGCAGGGAGCCCGATGCGGGACTCGATCCCGGGACTCCAGGATCATGACCTGAGCCGAAGGCAGTCGCTTAACCAACTGAGCCACCCAGGCGCCCAATAATTTTTTTTTTAAGATTTTTATTTATTTATTTGAGAGAGAATGAGAGACAGAGAGCACGAGAGGGAAGAGGGTCAGAGGAAGAAGCAGACTCCCTGCCGAGCAGGAAGCTCCATGCGGGACTCCATCCAGGGACTCCAGGATCATGACCTGAGCGGAAGGCAGTCGCTTAACCAACTGAGTCACCCAGGCGCCCTGCTTTTAATAATGTTAACTATAGAATAATATATTTAGAACAGTGTCCTTTTTTTAAAAAACAAGATCTAGTTCTTGAAAAATATTTCTTTTTTTAATTTATTTTTTTATTAGAGAGAGAGAGTACAAGCAGGGGGAGCGGCAGGTAGAGGGAGAAGCAGGCTCCCCACTCAACAGGGAGCCTGATGTGGGGCTGGATCCAAGGACCCTGGAATCATGACCTGGGCGGAAGGCAGCCGCTCAACCAACTGAGCCACCCAGGCGCCCCTTGAAAAATATTTCTAATACTGCATGCCTACTTGCTTCCAACTGTATAACCATCATCTACCTCACACATAAACATTTCTCATATTTGATTTAGATTAAGTGCCTAGTCCTAGAAATAAAGAAAAGTTTTAAGTTTAGAAACAAACTCTTTCAAAATGTATGGGCCCCAACAAAGCAGAGCTTTTTAGAAGTGTGGTATTATATAACAGATGGGAGTTTAATGAAGTAAAGCACAGTTTGTAACAGGTTCATTGTTTCATATGCTCTGGATCACTAATTGGCAGGTAGAGATGAAAGGTGCATTAAAATGGACGTCCCGAAAATTATACAATTCCCTCAAAGGAATACAGTCTTTAATTTTGAATTATGCAGCTGATTTTAATGAATTGGAAGTCATAATGCATACCTTTCTCTGACACAGGAAGGAACTGTGAGCTATGTAAGGATTACTTTTTCCGACAAGTTGGTGCAGATCCTTCCGCCATGGATGTTTGCAAACCCTGTGATTGTGATAAAATGGGCACCAGGAGCAATGACTTCCTTTGTGATAAGGTGAGTTTTCAGTATTGAAGGTAAAGAACTGCTCGCTTTCAGAAACTAATTTGGGAGATGTTCTACCAGTGAAATTGAGGTCTGTATTGATCAGGAAGTCCTAAGTGTGTGTGCGTTTGCTTTTCTAAGAGAAGGTTTAGAAGTGCTCCAGGGCAACTTTTAATATGAAATATAAGACTATGTATGTACGTGGTCCTTCTCATATAAGAAAGGCTTATTTTATTTTTAATTTTAAAATTGTGGAAAATATTGAGAGGGAGGTGATTCCAAGTAAACTAGGAAGTGAATTGAATATATATATTGGCATTATTGATGAATTAATATTAATAAAAGTTTTAAATAAGAATGGTTTCCCTCTTAAGTTCCATAGAAGATAATATAACAAAGGTCACTTACATATAGATCCAAATGGAAATTGTGATAGTCCTACTTCTAAATTTCTTACTCCAACCTTCTCTCTTAACAATACAATGGATTTTTTATAATTTTATACTTGCTTTTTTATTGATATTACAAATATTGATGTTTGACCTGCCTGATCACAGATTCTAACTGACCTGGGCCTGTATAGCATACCCTACCTCAAGTCAGAAAAAGCAGCTCTGTATTTAATACAAGGGAATTTTATACCATTCAGTGCTTGCTTTAGAAAAGATAAAGTCTCAAATCAATAATCTGAACTTCCACTTCAGGAAATAAGGAAAAGAAGAGGGAAATAATCTCAAAGCAAACGGAATAAATGATATCATTTATCATGATAAATCATGAGCTTTTCTGATAATACTAATATATAACAATATATAAAGGGCAAATTTAGTTTAAAGAATCAATTCAATGATTGTATTAATTTTTAATAATTACATATTGCCTTGTAAATAATTGAAAATGCACTGGCTAGGAACATAAGCCTACTATCTAGTCAAAGAAAAAAATTTTAAGTTACAGCATGAAGATACTAAGTTCAAGGCAAAATATATTGGTCTTATAACTTTCAGGATACATTAAAAACTGCTTTAACAAATAAAAGCCAAATATAAAGTAGGCCAAAATAAAGACTTGAAGAACTTCAGAGTGACTGTAGTGTGTTAATAAAAGAACATTATGTCTTATTGGAAAGCTGAAAAGTAGAAAAATCATTAACAAAAACAATACTATTTTTATTTTTTGATATTGAGGAACTAATGTCTTAGAAAGTCATATTACAGTTTTACATATTTTGATCAGTAAAGACTGTGTCTTTACACATCTCCTCTTTACAAATCTGCCAAGAATTTTCAGCATGATGTCTTTTGCTTGATATTCAAATCTCAGCTCAAAGATCAATATATCTTTTAAGATATCTTCACTGACCACACAATTAGAGAACTTTTTCAAATCACTTTCTTTTACATTACCACATATTATTTCCATTAAAGCCTTTATGAAATTAATTTACTTGCCTTTTTCTGCCCAACATAAACAGAACAGTTTCAGTAATATAATGAGTTCCCAATAAATATTTGTTTAATAAATGTTGGTTGACTGAAAAGAGATTCTGAGTACTGAAGCTCATAGTCAGATGGTCATTTAGAATGGTTATCACAATATGAGCATTATATAAAATTTTTACTTAAATAATTTTTCTCCCTGAAAACTGAAGGTCAAGTAACTTTGGTGTATAGTACTGAGAAAACTGTGAACTAAAGTTCTACCTCCCAAAGTCTCATTTACATGTCTGCTTCTAGAAAAATTCACTTCAAGTATAATATACATATGGCAGACACAAAAAGAATTGTAAAACTTATACCATGCAAAAATTAATCAAAATAAAGCAAGACTGACTATATTAATATCAGGTAATGTGGAGTACAGACAAATACAATTTTCAGATATTATGTAATGGTAAAAGGATAACTTAAGCACAAAGACAGAGAAATTCTAAACGTCTATGTACTAAACAGTAGAGTGGCAATATATGTAAAGAAAAACAGAACTGAGAGGATAGATATTAAAGAAAAAATAAACTTAAATCTCTCAAAAATTGATAAGAAAAAGAAAATTATCAAGAATATGGACCTCAACCATATCTCCAACCAACAAGATCTCACAACTAATGAACAGTCCACTCAACAACAGCAGAATAGATATATAATACACATATACCAAGATATTGTAGGACATAAAGAAACTTCAATAAATTTAAAAGAACTAAAACCATACAGAACATGTTCTTTGACTACAGTGGAATCAAAATAGAAATCAAAAAGAGATAAACAGCATAATACCCTCCAGTTCCATCCACGTCGTTGCAAATGGCAAGATTTCATTCCTTTTGAAATAAGTCAATCAGAGAAAGACATGTATCATATGGCCTCACTGATATGAGGAATTCTTAATCTCAGGAAACAAACTGAGGGTT
>NW_027778444.1:0-291 GCF_054177405.1 Leptonychotes weddellii | reverse complement strand
ATGCTTCTGCTAGAGGCATTGAACAAAACAGACGCAATCCTTGTTCTTGAGAGGCTTATAGTGTATTACCACCTAGTTGTTCCTTCTCCCCTTTTCCCTTCCCAGGTTTAATGAATAGATGAGTGATGTTCATTTTATCTTGATGGCTTGCAGGCCCACTGCCCTCCCCCAGCATCCCCCCGAGCTGTGCCAAGCTCCGTGGGGCTTAGGCAGTGCTAAAACCTGGGGGGAGGGGAAGGGCACCATCAATTAATTGTCACCTGGGTTACCACTGGGACATCCATCCATCAC
>NW_027778443.1:0-291 GCF_054177405.1 Leptonychotes weddellii | reverse complement strand
CAAGGAATGCAGACAATTTGTGGATGCTGGATAAGGCAAGGAAAGACCTCTCCTTGCGAGCTTCCAGAAAGAATGCAGTCCTGCCCACATTCTGATTTTAGCCCGGTGAAATCCATTCCAGACTCTGACCTCCGTAACCGTGAGATAGTAAGTTTGTGTTGTTTAAGCCACCGAATTTGTGGGCATTTGTCATGACAACGTTAGGAAACTAACATAGGGCCCCTGTGATGTTGCCAGTTCTTGGAAGAAGCATGGATGGTAGTGAGGGACCATTAGGGTGGGACTCAGAGG
>NW_027778442.1:0-291 GCF_054177405.1 Leptonychotes weddellii | reverse complement strand
GTGAGCCTGGAACGCCAGCCTCGGGACCCGGGCCGTCAGCTTTCGTGCTACAGGGGAGGCCACTGTGGGACCGTGAGCAGGGACGGTGAGCCGGGACCAGGGACCGCCAGCAGGGACCGTGCAGCAAAGGCAGGCTTGGGGGACGGGCCAGGCAGTGCGTGTGGCTGGCCTCAGGTGGTGGCCCAGGGCGCGAGGGAGCAGCCGCTCTGGGTGACACTTAATGCTGACCTGTTGCAGACCCCTGTCCAGCCTCAGTCTCCATCTGTAGAATGGGTCGGTGCTCACACCCAG
>NW_027778441.1:0-291 GCF_054177405.1 Leptonychotes weddellii | reverse complement strand
ACTCTCAGCCCCAGGTTTAAAAATCCTGAGTTTTAATGTGATGAGTAGCCTTTTCCTAGAGTCCTGTAGACTTTAGTTTTGTAATCTTGAACCAAAGTTTAAAACACATCGATGATGAACAGCTTTGGGTTTTTATATTTAGTCATATGCTGTACATCACATCTCCAGGATTCATCTTATATGTGGACATTTGTACCTTTAGATCCTCTTCCCCCATTTCCCTCATCCTCCACCCCCCCCACCTGTGGCCACCACCCATCTGTTCTCTGTAAATTCAGAGTTTGGTGTGTG
>NW_027778440.1:0-291 GCF_054177405.1 Leptonychotes weddellii | reverse complement strand
CATCATCTCATTTCCTCAGAAAGAGCAAGCACAACCCCTATTTAATAATTATGGACGCTGGAGTTCAGAGACCAATTCAAGTCCAAACTAATCTGCACCTTCTTTCTTACCTCACTTTCTTAATCTCTGTTAAGGGCAAAAAGTATCTCAATCTCCAGGGCAGAAACCTTGTACCAGTTTTAATTCCCCTCTCTTCTCCCCACCCCTGATTTCTGTCCCTAAGTAATATGGAGTCCTTCTCCCAAGTATCTCAGGTTTGCCTTCTTTGGTCGGATCTGCCATTTTAGAGAT
>NW_027778439.1:0-291 GCF_054177405.1 Leptonychotes weddellii | reverse complement strand
CCACACTTAGCCTTTGCCCTCTACTTTCCAGCCTATACTAAATTTAGCTCCTCAGAATGCCGTGTTCTCTGTGACCCTCTCTCACTACCCTTTGATCAGTTTGCAGAATGTTTCTGGTCAGCCCGGCCTCAGCTTCTCTGTCGCAGGACCCGCTGTCCGGAGGCTCCAGGAGCCCCCATCCCTCCCCACCCCCGGTTCTTCTGATTGCCCCGTTGCTGATGTGTATCCTTAGCAGGCCGCTGGCTCCCGGAGATCTGAGGCTCCTTAGTCATTATCAGAGACTAAAGACCA
>NW_027778438.1:0-291 GCF_054177405.1 Leptonychotes weddellii | reverse complement strand
GGTTTAGAATAGTCTTCTATCTGGAGAAACATCTCTTCTTGAAATAGTCTCTCAGCTGAGAGAATGCTTTTTTTTACTCTGTAGCCCCCAGAAAGTCCTCGTTACCAACAGCCTATTTGACATGAGCAGACATTTACCTAATTCTTAATCACAACCAGCCCACTTTCCCCCTATTGTAGGGGAAGATTTTAGAGCATATAGAACCATTAAGTCTTGTTTACAATAGGTAAGAATCCCCGAAAGGATAAAGTCCTTGTCCAGCATGCGATGCAAACCTTCCCATGCGAAGTA
>NW_027778437.1:0-291 GCF_054177405.1 Leptonychotes weddellii | reverse complement strand
CCCAAAAGTTCTTCACCATACTTAGAGTAACAGCTCAGAAATATGATTCAGGGATCAGATCCCCACCCCTCCACCCTCAGTCTGTACAGCCCAGTGGGGTCCATTCCTATCTCCAGGACATTGCCAAAGTGGTGACAAGGCCAAAGCCACTTTGTTTCAGGGCTGGGCACATGATCTAAACATGAATCACATGGCATATGCAGAAGTTACCAGAACACAGGATTCCTACTGATTTTCTTGGATGGAAATTGGTGGGCATCCATCTTGTAAGCACAAAGGAAAAATGTATCT
>NW_027778436.1:0-291 GCF_054177405.1 Leptonychotes weddellii | reverse complement strand
AGCCTAAAAATAGGTTAATTTGATTAATGTAAAATGACAAACTTTGTTTTGAGGGTTTTCCTTCAATAATTTGTTTCTTAAGCCTTTTAGGGTATCTCTAAAATTGATCCAGCTCTTAAAATTTTTTCATTGAGTTTTAATTGTGTATAAGAACCATGTTTAGGACCAGCTTCCTTTTCTAAGGGTTTTTTTCTGTTGTGTTGTTCCTTTTTTTTTTTTTTTTAACATTTGCTCTTTTCCTGTGTTGATTTTTCCCTTATGGTAGTGGTACCATTTTTGGATGTGTAATGT
>NW_027778435.1:0-291 GCF_054177405.1 Leptonychotes weddellii | reverse complement strand
GGCTGATAACCCCTCCTCACGCACCACCCAAAACCCGGCTTGATCCGCCCTCCTCACCTTGCAGGTTGGTAACCTCTTGTGGGCTGCAGTATCGATACTGGTTGGTGAAGGTGACTCCTGGCTGTCCTGGGGAAAGGAAGAGGGAGTGGGCAGTGTGGACCAGGAGTTGGTGCTGAACAATCAGGGAAAGGATGGGCCCCGGAGAGGGTGAGGGTCAGAGGCCAGGTGCAAAAGGGCCCTGGAAATTACATGGGCAAGACTACATTTGGGATCACTGTCTTGGGGTCCCTG
>NW_027778434.1:0-3612 GCF_054177405.1 Leptonychotes weddellii | reverse complement strand
GAGTCCCTGGATCGAGTCCCGCATCGGGCTCCCTGCTCGGCAGGGAGTCTGCTTCTCCCTCTGACCCTCCCCCCTCTCATGTACTCGCTCTCTCTCATTCTCTCTCTCTCAAATAAATAAATAAAATCTTTAAAAAAAAAAAAAAGGTTGTTAGACCATATCCTTCTCCTTCTTAATTAAAAATAGAGAAATAAAGATTTCAATAGATGGAGATCAATATTCTGTTTATTACTAACAAGACTGGCATGGAGAATGCAGCTTGGATCTGTTGCCACAGTTATGTTTCCTAAAACTCTCCCTTCTGATTTGAAATTACTAACTTCTTTCCAAAAGCCTACAGTTAAGCTTAGCTTGTGGAGGAGAGCAGAATTTATGCTTCTACCCAGACTGATATAAAAAGAGAGAGGATAAGCCACACAGGAACCATGAACTTCAACATCTTAACCTCTCCTTATAAAGTTCAGTGTAAAATTGAGTGTCAGATTTTTGTCACTCTTCCATTAGAGAAATCACTCCCTCCTTCTTCCATGGGAGGTAAAAGGGTCAGTTCAGATGGGTTTTTCCAATAGTTTCTTCCTGGGAATGGAAGTTCTTTATCCAGAGACATGAGGACAGGAGCATAACTTTTCTCTAATAGAACTGAGATAATGGAGGAGAGATGCCTAGGGGAACAAAAACAGAAGAGAACCAAAATAGTCTGGAGAATTCTCCAAAATCACATGATTACAAAAAAAAAAAAAAGTCAAACCAGCAAAAGAGAAGGAGTAAGAATGGTGAGAGAAGCATGTAGAAAACCAGTAAAAACTGATGCTCACAAAAATCAAGGGAAGGAAGAATTTGGGAAATAGACGGTGGTCAGTGGTGGAAAGTACGAGTAAGATGAGAACTGAAAACTGATGTTAAAAAAGAGTAATGTATTGAGATGAATTTCACATAACTTAAAATTAACTATTTTACAGCAAACCATTCAGTGGCATTTAGGACATTCACAACATGTGCAAACAGCCCCTCTGCCTAGTTCTAAAGCATTTCCATTACTTCAAAGTAAAACCCTATATGTATCAAGTGGCGTCTTCCCAGCCTCTGGTGACCATCAATCTGTGTCACATCTCTGTGTATTTATCTATTCTGAATATTTCATATAAATGAGATCCTATAACATGTGACGTTTCGTGTCTGGCTTCTTTCACTTAGCATAATGATTTCAAGGTTCACCGACGTTGTACTGTTTACCAGAATTTCACTGCTTTTTATGGCTGAATCATATTCTATTGCATAAATGTGCTACAATTTTTTAAGTCTATTCATCCATTAATGGATGTTTGAGCTGCTTTTATCTATTGGCTACTGTGAATAGTGTTGCTATGAACTTGCCTGTACATGCACTTTTTTTACTATTTACTTTTAATTTTTTGGAGTATATATGGAGGTTTAGAAGAGTGGGGTTAAATGATAATTCTATGGTTAATTTGGGGGGAACCATAAAACTGTTTTTTGAAAACTTGCTTTTGATTTGGCAATTTGATATTAACTGTTGACCCTAGCTAGAAGAGTTTCAGGAGAATAATGACTGTGGAAAACAGATGGTATGGGATTAAGAAGTGAATGAATTTAAAATTTAAAAACTTTTAACAGCTTTACTGACGGATGCACACTAGACATATGATAAACAGCACATATGAAAAACACAGGTTTTAGCCTTGGGGAGGAGTAGAGGCACTTCTCTTCTCAGAAAGGAATAAAATAAGTAAGAGTGGTTTCTGTAAACAGGTCAGGTAGAAGTGGAGGGGAGAGCTATTAAGGGATTTGACACCTGATGGTCTCTTTCCAGTAAAAGAGTTGTTTGAAATGAAAAGTAGAGGAGTAGACAGGTTAGGGAGATGTGGTAGAGGCAGTTAGATGCTTACTCCAAATCCATTCTCTCCTTCTACCTTAGTAACAGAGTCTTGATTTTGTTCAGATGACTGACATATAGAGCTTAAAAACTGCATTTCTCACTTTACCTTACAATTAAATATGCTCCTGTGATTAAGTTACGGCCAGCAGGATATCAATACGAGTATTATATGGGACTTCTATGAAGGTTCTTAATGGGAGACCACTTGGCTTTGAGGGGTGTCCTTGTGCCCTTCTGGACTACTACCTTCCTGCTGTCTAGAGCATCATGACTGGTGCTCCAGCAGCCATTCTGGGTCATGAGGTGATCTTGAGGATAGAAGCCATCTGCTGAGGATGACAGAGCAGAAAGATAGATGCCAAGGTTCTGAGGACTTTGTGGTATCTCCATAGCACACCTGGATTGCTAATCTCTGATTTTCTTTTACCTAGTTGAAAAATAAACTTATATCAAGTTTAGGTCACTACTCTATTGTGTTTCAATTATATGCATCCAAATACAATCCTAACTGAAACAGATTATTAAAGCTCAATAGAGTCTCTAAGGTGAGTGGGAAAGGGAACTTACTACGGTCCAGTAAAGGGATTCATGAGCTGGGGACTCAGTGGAGGGAGTCATCAATGGGCAAGTTTACATGCTTTACTCTTCCAGTGTGGGAGCAGAAGCAGAGGCACTCCAAGTGTTGGGAGTCATTCCAGCAGATGTAAGGGAACGATGGTCAAGTGAAGAACTGAGGATGCTGTTATTAGGTTTGAAGCATTTTACCTTGGGGTCCAGGTTGCACAGGAAAGAAGGTTGAGCTGGTGAGACTGGCTACCTGGTATTGGATTCTTGGACAGGGTTCTGGAATGGTTTTATGGATTGACAGGTAGAAGCTCCGGAGGTTGTGATTAGGCAATGGGACTAAGTCTAGCATTTCCGAGATGGAAATCAAGGGAATGATGATGCTAAGGCCTGGGTGTGGCCATGGGAGTAAGGAGATGGAGGCAGTGGCATGGAAATGAAATGACAGCAGGAAGGAGGCTGAGAAAATGTGGGCCTTGTGGGAATGGGGCATGACTTTGCTCCCTGAAGTGACCCAGAAGGATATCAGTTTGAAGTCTGCTAAGACAACTGAAACCAAGAGGAACAACAGCTTCAGCTCCAGTCTTAAACAGGCAGGTCACAGTGAAAGTTTCTGGAAAGAAGTCCAAAATGGGCCAATGGGTGCTTAAAATAGAGCAGCTACAGAGGCCTTGTGAGAAGAATGCACAAACGTGGCAAGCCACCACAACCAAAGAGCAGTGCATATATCTCCAATTAAGTGAAAGGAGCCTAGCGATGTCTGGCCAAAGATCCCCGAGGTAGACAGTGACTTTTGGAAAGGCACCAACCAATTAAATAAGACATTTTCTGTTAAGACATCTCCTGAACCCAAACATTTCAATTAGTGGCATAGAGGAAGGATCATTCCTGTTAAAATAAGTGATTCTTTTCTAGCTGTCAGGGATATGATGTTGAAAGAAGAGAAACAGACCTGGGACAGGAATTCCATGTATGTTTGTAGAGAAAATCTTTGTGCTTTTGTATTGATTTGTACCAGAGAAAGAAAGTGTAATTTTTTTTTTTTTTAAAGATTTTATTTATTTATTTGAGACAGAGAGAATGAGAGAGAGAGAGCATGAGAGGGAGGAGGGTCAGAGGGAGAAGCAGACTCCCTGCCGAGCAGGGAGCCC
>NW_027778433.1:0-13858 GCF_054177405.1 Leptonychotes weddellii | reverse complement strand
TTTTTGGTTTTTGTTTTGTTTTAAATGCTCACTGATGGGGCATATTAAGTTGTTTATAGATAAAAAGTAGAAATTATAGCTATATGTGCTTTTAAATTAATAAAGACATTTTTATGAAATCAAAAACAGCTAATAAAACTATTTGCAATGCAAAGTAAATCATGAACCAATTGTAAGAAACAACACTTACCTTAATGGTTTCCATCAATTACATGTGGTGATAACTTTAGTTTCTAAGACAATTATTAACAACAATATATTTAATGGCATTAACTGTTGCTAAGAAAAGCCTGTGCTGTTGCTGGTAACAATAATTCATGCATTCACTAACAGGGGGAGGAAGGACACTACATCAATTTCCTTTTTTTTCTGTTAATGAAGTAAAATTTAATATCTATTCTTCACTTAAGAGTTTGTTAATATGTGTGCCTGCAGTGTTAAAGAAATACAGGTTTTTTTCAGTAAAATATTCATTTAGTAACATTTTTGGAGTGCAAACCATATGCCATGTACAAGTCTCTCCTCTTATGCTATGACTATCAAATGTGGCAGTGGGAATTTGAGATGAGAGCTTGATAAAAAAGAGGTTAGGTTCTTATAAGTACTTATTCACATGCATTTTGAGGAAAATTTGTATGTAGAGTCTGACGTAGCTATAAAACTTCAGACCAAATCAAACTTTTTGAAAGGTACAGAATTACAGAGATTATTGAATGTGAAGGAATGGGTAAAGATGAAGAACATTGTATACAGGTGCCTATTTAACTAGCACTGGCAAGCATTGGTCAGAAATCCTTAGTTACTCAGAGCAGCCCCATTGGAGAGAATTACCCTGAAGCTAGTGGCAGTGGTGGTGAACCTGGGTATCTAACTGTCACCCCCTTATCCCCTACTTTCTCTCCTAGAGGTCCAAATGGCATTAAAAAAACAAGATAGTCAAAAGTGAGCTTATATTCCCCTACCACAGGGCCCTTCTCTCACATTTTTAGTCTTGGCCAATGATAACACCAGTCACCTTGTCACAGAATACAGAAATTTAGGACTTAGCACAGACTGAACATAGGCTGTCCTTACACTTTAGCTTTCTATCATGATAAACCTATATCCATGGTTGAGTCAAACTCTTTAATATCCCAATCATCCATCCCTTGTTCAACCTCTAGTATGACAACAGTTGTCTTCCAATTCTGGACCAGAATTATGGTTTCCTAACCTCCAGGCTTCATTGCTTTCAAGTATTTGTTACCAGAATAATATCATCAAATTACAAACCCTCCTATTACTCTCTCACTTAAAATGCACCACAGTTAAAATCTCAGAAAATAATGTCTCTGAGGCCTACCTCAATCAAACTCCTTTGTTTTTCCCCAGTTGTATCTCCAGCTTCTTCCAATGCTTCAACAATATAAAATGACTCGCCTTTTTCTATGCATAATAGGTTTTGTTCTATCGGGACTTCTCTCATTCTTCATATCTCCCTTGCTAAGTCTTATTCATCCTAGTGTCCTTCAGTTCCATGTTCAAATATGTCTCTGTTAAAATAGTGATCAATTTTGTGTAACTGGAGCATATGGTCATATGTAATGGGCAGTGGTAGAATTTATTGGGGTCAGATTATAAAGGATCTTATATGACAAATGGAAGGGGCTCTTGAAGTAACTAGAAAGTAAGAGCAGTGGCAGATTGGAGGGACTATCAAAAGCATTTCTGAGGGCAAGAATTGTGCCCATATTAGATGTGTGAAGCAAAGGAGGAAAGTAGTGGACTATTCCTCAGCTTTGAGCTTGAGAAACTGGGTAGATAGTGACACCATTATTTGAGATAAAGAATATAGGGTGTTGACAAAAATGAGGAGGTTTTTTTTCCTAGATAGAAGATTTCAGATATTTGAAGGGTATAGAACATGGCTCTTATTCTCATACATGTGAAGGTTGAGTATGCTGGGACCTTACTACCAGTGATATAATTTCAATTTAGAATTGGACAAATTTCACTCAAAGATTATGGTGAAGTCCCTGTATACCAGAGGAATTTTGAAAAGGAGTAGCCATATTGCCACCTCTGCCCTAATATGATCCTTCTTTACTTTCTTAAAAAAACATCAAAGTAAACAAAGGAAATATGATCTCAAAGTCCACTCGCACAACAGCAACAACGTACTGCCTCTCTCTCTACACCATCAACACACCTGGAAAAAAAAAAAAAAACAGTGGATCAAGGCTTATACTTAATAAAAGAAGTAATGATAACATACTTTTGTGGATGCACCTGGGAATCACTTAGAATAACCAAATAGTTAAACCAAAGGATATAAACAAAATCATGAAAATCCAAATACCAGACAAATACCTTTATTTTAGTTGAAGACCAATCTGTTAACTCTGAATAATCCTATGTGAACAAGGATATAGCTATTTCTTCATGATGTCACTTGTCCAGAAAGTTTACTCACTGAGATTGTTTCTTAAGAAGGGGGGGAAAAGCTTTTTTTCTAAGGTTTGACTCACTTTTTAGTGTCCTAAGATGAAGGAAATAATGTTCCAGACATCACAAAAGGGCAGGTCTCAAATCAAGATGAGGAGTAAAAAAACACGAGACATATTTATATGTTAAAATAAAAAAGACCTCTTTATCATAGAGGAATGTAAAAGCTCTTGGATATACCTCTGTTTTATACACAAAAGATTCAATCTTTCCATAAGCATTTGCTGACAACTCTCTTAGACACTTAAAATACAAAATGAACAAGTCCTCTGTCTTCTGGGCTAACTGCTCCTGTGCTTTTATTTCTGTCTCTTATAATATGGGTTCCAGTTCTGGCATCATTCTGCTTGTCCTACTCTGGACATATTCCAGTTTCTTACCAAACAACCTGAAATATAAACAGCAGACTGAATTCTAACCCTTCAGCCATTGACTGAGATAAGCTGGAAACAGGAGAAGCTCAACTCCCCAGATCAAAAAGCTAGTATGTCTGTTAATGAAATTATATCTTACATTCAATTTTAAAGGAGACGTGCTTACTTTTGGTTCACACTGAGCTTATATTAAGCTTTGGGTTTTTTGCATAAATCGTCAGTTTGTTAATGTAATATGGTGCTATTCCTTGGAGCACCGTGTATTATCAGAGTTAATCAACTTGGGTTCTTTATTCAATCTAGTGACAAAATTGTAAAAAGGACACGGGAGAACCCTGTTCTATGCCACTATCAATTTTTCTGCTTGTCATCCTCAGTGACTGACACAGTGCATTAGTCAACACTCTTGGGATAAAATTGTTCAAATAAATGTGATTTCAACTAATTGGACTATAATATAGCTCTCATTTTTCAATCTTGGCTACTGGATATCAGTGACTTATTTACATGCATTGCTGAAAATCAAGATATCTTCCCAGTATTTGTAAGCTTCTGGTCTAGTCAATAATCCTATCTTGTTACAAGTTAGCCTATGAGAATTTATTCCTTATGCATGTGTATTTATTTATAACAGTGACCAGTTTCTTGGCTTACTGAATTTACTGAATCATCTTTTTCATAATCCTTTGAAGAATTTTGCTGGGGACTGAATAAAATTTGGCAATATTTAATATCAGAACTTTTCTGTAGTCCCTTTTAAAAAATATATTGAGATTGGTGCAACTAAAGTCACCCAATACTTCTCTCCATACCCAGGATTTTTTTAAGCTTATTTACAATACTTAACTGTATCTGCAAGTTTATTCAATACATTTTACTTTAAGTACATTTTAAGTACCTAAGGCTGTCACACTGTATCTCACCTCCATAGGGCTTCAGATCTCTCTTATTAAGTTTTAATTTAATTAAAGAATTACATTACAGAACTTTCTCTCTGATTAAAAAAAATAGTAACAACAAAAATAAGTCATGTAGTTTGGTAACATTTTGCCATCTAAGCATTTTGCTTAGACTGTCTTTGGTCTTATTCCAATTTTGTTTTATAAAATCCTATACTTTATACTAAAATCTTGAAAGTCCTATTCTTTATACTAAGATCATAAGAAGGGAGGTTGGTCATGTTTGCAGAGATATCCTTGGTTGTAGGTTTCTCTTTTCAACATTTAAAATTGTGATTTTCAAAACCGAAGCTAAACAGAAAATCCTCTTTGAAATCATTTTATTATTTTTTAATTTAAGTTCAATTTAATTAACATATAGTATATTATTAATTTCAGAGGTAGAATTTAGTGATTCATCAGTTGCATACAACACCCAGTGCTCATCACATCACAAGCCCTCCTTAATGCCCATCACCCAGTTACCCCATTCCCCCACCCATCTCCCCTCCAGCAACCCGCAGTTTGTTCCCTATAGTTAAAGTCTCTTATGGTTTGTCTCCCTCTCCGTTTTCATCTTATTTTTCCTTCCCTTCCCCATATTCATCTGTTTTGTTTCTTAAATTCCACATATGAGTGAAATCATATGATATTTGTCTCTTCTGATTATTTCGCTTAGCATAATACCCTCTAGTTCCATCCACATCATTGTAAATGGAAAGATTTCATTCTTTTGATGGCTAAGTAATATTCCTGTGTGTGTGTATCACATCTTATTTATCCATTTATCTGTCATTTTATTTTTTCAGAAGATTTGCTCCCTGTCAATTTAGAATAATTATGATTGTACTAATTTCAGAATGTTTCATACCTGTTGAATATTATTCCATTTAAGGGTTTCTCACTATTAGATCATATCTGTTTTCTCTATGTATTTTGGGAGTGAGGGAGCAATGTTTAATTGTACTTAATATCTTTTCTGTCATTATAATTTCCTTCCTATGTCATTTTTACTTAAAGAATTCCAATTTTGTTTATTATTTCCCTTATTTGTATCAAAGTAAGACATGCACATAGTAAAAATTAAATAACATTAAATAATTTATGGTATTCATCTCATTCCTTACCACCTCCAGTCTTTCTACTGGGAAGTAAGTATTTTTAGAAGTTGTTACAGTGATTCTTCTGGTGCTTAAAACTGGTTACTCCATTTTTTTTAAGATTTATTTATTTATTTATTTTAGAGAGAGTGGAAGGAAGAAAGAGCATGAGAGCGGGGAGGGGCAGAGGGACAGAGAGAGAAGACTCCAGCAAATCCCCTATAGAGCAAGGAGACTACCATGGGCTCAGTCAGTCCCATAACCCAGAGATCATGACCTGAGCCAAACCAAGAGTTAGACGCTCAACCAACAGCACCACCCAGGTTCCCCAAAACTGTAACTCTTAATAATATAGAGATATTTCTTGATTTATCAAACACATTTTTGATTCTCCTATGAATGATTAAGAATTAGCTCATTTCAAATATCCCCATCTAGCTGCCTCATAATGTTTTCAATTTTATTCATTATATTATTTTTGTTCAGTCATTGCTTGGTTTTATAAATTTAAATATCCATATTTATATAGATATTTTTAGATATCTATATAGATAGAGATATATTTATATAGATATAATTGACATATATTAGTTTCAGGTGTACAAAATAATGATTTGATATTTGTATATATTGAGAAATGATCACCACAAGTCTATTAACATCTGTCACCATAAGTAGTTATTTTTTTTTCTTTGATGAGGACTTTTAAGATTTATTCTCTTAGCAACTTTCAAATACACAATACAGTGTTATTAGCTATAGTGATCATGCTGTATATTATATCCCCAGAATTTACTTACTTTAAACTCAAAGTTTGTATCTTTTGACCACCCATTTTGCCTATCCCCTACACTCATGGGGCATTGACCAGTCTGTTCCCTGTATCTATAAGTTTGAGATTTTTTAGATTCCATATGTAAGTGAGATTATATGATAATTGTCTTTTGCTGTCTGACTTATTTCTCTTAGCAAAATGACCTCACAGCCCATCCATGATGTTACAAATGGCAAGATTTCCTTCTTTTTATGACTGAATAATATTCCATCATATACATACTACATTTTCTTTATAATTCATCCATCAATGGACACAGGTTGCTTCCATATCTTGTCTATTGCAAAAAAAAAAAATGCTGCAGTGAACATGAAAATGCATGTATCTTTCTGAGTTGGGGTTTTCATTTCCTTCTGATGAACACCCAGAGGTAGATTTGCCAGATCATATGTTAGTTTTATTTTTATTTTTTTGAGAAAACTTCATACTGTTTTCCAAAGTGGTGCTCTAATTTCTTCCCACCAACAGTGCACAAGGATTCCCTTTCTCCCACATCCTTGGCAACACTTGTTATTTCTTGTGTTTTTGTTACTAGCCATTCTAACAGGTGTGAGGTGATATTCATTGTGGTTTTTATTTGCATCTCCCTAATGATTAGTGATATTGAGTACCTTTTCTTTCTTTTTTTTTTTTTAAAGATTTATTTATTTGAGAGAGCAAGAATGAGAGAGAGAGAGAGAGAGAGTACATGACGGGGGGAGGGTTAGAGGGAGAAGCAGGCTCCTTGCTGAGCAGGGAGCCTGATGCGGGACTCGATCCAGGGACTCCAGGATCATGACCTGAGCCGAAGGCAGTCGCTTAACCAACTGAGCCACCCAGGCGCCCCAAGTGATATTGAGTACCTTTTCATGTAACTGTTGGCCATCTGTATGTTTTTTTGGGAAAAATGTCTATTCAGATCCTCTGTCCATTTTTTAATTGGATTGTTAATTTTTTCCTATTGAGTTGTATGAGTTCATTATATATTTTGAATATTATCCTCTTATCAGATATATGCTTTGCAAAATTTTCTCCCAATTAGTGGGTTGCCTTTTTGTTTTGTGAATGGTTTCCTTTGTTGTGCAGAAGCTTTTTATTTTGATGTAGTCCACTTGTTTATTTTTGGTTTTGGTTGCCTTTGCTATTGGTGTCATATCCAAAAAATCATGTGCACTTAAAAAGAATGTATATTCTGTTCCATTTAGATGGAATTGTCTATATCTATCTGGTAAGTTCATCTGGTCTAACATGTTTAAGATCAATGTTTCCTTATTGATTTTGTCTGGATGCTTTATCCACTGGTGAAAGTCAGGTATTAAAGTCCCCTACTATTATTGTATTTTCTGTCTGTTTCTCCTTTCAGGCCTGTTAATACTTGTTTTATGTATATTGGGTGCATAGATATTTACAAATGTCCTCTTGTTGGATTATCCCTTTAACATTATACATTCTTTAGCTTAAAGTCTATTTTGTCTGAGGTAAGTGTAGCTACCTTAGCTTTCTTCTGACTTTTATTTGCATGGAATATTCTACACATCTTGATTCAGCAATTTGAGACAGTCCATCCTTTAGTTGAAGATACTAGCTCTCCAACTTTTCTTCTTCATCTCCCTCACATCCACCTTCCAAATTCTGTCAGGTATAGCTTTTTCTTTACAATAGCAATAGTGATAACATCATATGTTCTTCTGTAGCTATAATAAAATATTAATATAAGTTGATTCTTAAATGTTGGTAAAGAGTATTATGTAATTACAGCTGTGTAGCAAAAAGAACAACATACTGGTTTAAGATAGTATTTTAATCCCTGCATGCCCCATGTCACATACCCAGGATCCATTTGAGAAGAATGTTGCTTGAATGTATTTTTTGTATACTTCTTCAGTTGCAGGAAATGGTGTTTTACTCCATTTTGTTTCATCAATAAACCATGGGTTTTTATTACAGTTCCTTATTTTTCCTAGGATTTCTCATTTTTCATACATTTTCTGCCTGAGAGAATAAATATGTGCAATCCTCAACATAACACTAAGAATCTCCAGTTCCCTATGTATTTCACATATAATTGGAATTTATCCCATTCTTTTTAATGAAATGTAACATTCTGCATTCATTCAAAGTCCATTAACTTTGAGATCTAATTTGAACCAATGACTTTCTAGGCTTAGAAAGATGAGTCATCCCAGGGTTTGTTCCATCACATTCCTAACTCTGCTGCAATGTTCCTCTTTCTTGATTATTATCCTTGTTTTTCTGGAATACAATCTCAAAAATTTCCTCAGAAAGGGTCCATCAAAAGTAAGCTTTCTTGGGGTGCCTGGGTGACTAAATTAACTAAGCAACCAACTCTTGATTTCAGCTCAGGTCATGATCTCAGGGTCGTGATCTCAGGGTCCTGAGATGGAGCCCTATGTCAAGCTCTGTGCTGGGCATGGATCCTGCTCAAAATTCCCTCTCCCTCTGTCTTTCCCCTCTCCTGCTTTCTCTCTCTAAATAATAATAATGATGATGATGATGATAATAATAATAAATAAATCTATATTTTTAAAGTGAACTTTGTTGCTGCAAGAATTACATTGTCTTTATTTTGCACCTAAAACTGAGTAGCAATTTGATCAGGTATAGAATTGTAGATTAAATGTTTGTAAATTTGCTGTAGATTTTTTTTTTAAAGATTTTATTTATTTGACAGAGAGAGACACAGTGAGAGAGGGAATATAAGCAGGAGGGGTGGGAGAGGGAGAAGCAGGCCTCCCGCCAAGCAGGGAGCCCGATGTGGGACTCGATCCCAGGACTCTGAGATCATGACCTGAGTGGAAGGCTGACGCTTAACGACTGAGCAACCCAGTCACCCAATTTGCTGTAGATTTTGAATGTTTTGTAGAATTTATGTCCTCTGTCTCTTTCTATCTTTGTGTGTGTATTTCTGTCTCTGTCTCTCTCTCTCAGATGTTAGGATATTTATTAATTATTAGTGTTATAAGAGTTCATAGGGATTTATATATGTATGTATTTTTAGGATCCATCTCTGTCTATATTTTATGGATCTCTTTAATTTTGTTTGAATTTTTTAAACCAAACCAAAAACACTTTATGGTGTTTCTTATCTTTGTCCTCACTGTCTTTGATATTGTGCTTTTAATTTCCACACAGTAGAATTTACTTTAGTGTACAATTCTATGAATTTTGACAAAAGTGTAAGTAAGACAAACAGGATACAAAACTCTTCTGTTGTCCCCAAATACTCCTGTGATGCCTCTTTTCAGTCAACTCCTCCCCATATCTAAAACCCCTGGTAACCCCTGATGTGGAAACTCTTTCCTATGAATTTGTCATATAAATAGAATCATACCATGTGCAAAGTTTGAATCTAGCTTCTTTCACTTAGCATAATGCCTCTGGGATTTATTGTGTTGTATCAATAGTTCTTTATTCTTCCTACTGAATAGCATTCTACTGTATGGGTGTACCACAGTTTGTTTACCCTTTCACCAGTTAAAAGGCCATTGGATTATTTCTAGTTTTGGATGATTATAAATGAAGCCACTATAAACATTCACACATAGGCTGTTGTATGAACATAGGTTTTCATTTCATTTGGATAATCACCTAAGAGGAATTTTGCTCTGTGTATAGTAATTATATGTTTGAATAAATAAGAAACCACTGCACTCTTTTCTAAAGTGGTATAACATTTTGCATTCCTGCCAACCATGCATGAAAGTTCCAGTTGTTCCATATCCTCACCAGTATTTGGGACTGTACACTGTTTTTAATATTGGGCATTTTGATGGTATACCATTGATACCACTCATGACTAATGATATTGAACTTTCATTCATGGGCTAATTTACAATCTGTACATTTTTTAATTTGATAAATTTAACACGTTAATTTCACAAATTTAATGTGTAGTGTGTTGCATTGATATATTTATGTGTGTAATATTATTGCCATTAAAGCAATACTTATATCATTATAGTATAATATTGTATACATTCATTATACTGTGCATTAGATCTCTCTGGCTTATTTAGTACTCATTACAAGTGTGTACCCTTAAACACCATTCATCTTATCCCCTCCCCATTCCCCTGGTAACCACCATTTTACTCTCTTTGTCTTTTTTACAGGTTTGACTTTTTTAGATTACACATATAAGTGGTATTATACAGTACTTGTCTTTCTCTGACTTATCTCAGCATAATGTGCTCAAGGTACATCCATGTTATCACAGATGGCAGGATATCCACCTTCCTCATGGATGACTAATATTTCACTGTGTATATACATCATATCCTTTTTTAAACTTCTTTTGACTCTTTTTTAAGGTTTTTATTTAAATTCCAATTAGTTAACATACAGTGTTACATTAGTTTCAGGTGTACAATATAGTGATTCAATACTTCCATACATCACCTGGTGCTCATCACAAGTGCCCTCCTATTTAACCCATACCTTTCCTCCCCCTTCCCCTCACCTCTGGTAACCATCAGTTCTCTATAACTAAGAGTCTATTTCTTGATTTCTCTATCTCTTTTTTTCCCCTTTGCTCATTTGTTTTGCTTCTTAAATTTCACATATGAGTGCAATCAGATGGTATTTGTCTTTCTCTGACTGACTTATTTTGCTTAGCATTATACTCTCTAGCTCCATCCATATTGCTGCAAATGGCAAGATTTCATTCTTTTTAATGTCTGAATAGTATTCCATTATATATTTTATATATATATATTCTTCTTTATCCATTCATCATTCAATGGACATTTGGGCTGCTTCCATAATTTGGCTATTGTAAATAATGCTGCTATAAACATAAGGGTACATGTATCCATTTTAATTAGTGCTATTGGATCCTTTGAGTAAATACCCAGTAGTGTGATTGCTGGGTCATAAGGTAGTTCTATTCTTAACTTTTTGAGGAAACCCCATACTGCTTTCCAGAGTGGCTGCACCAGTTTGCATTTCCACCAAAAGTGCAGGAGTGTTCCTTTTTCTCCACATCCTTGACAACATATGTTGTTTCTTGTATTGTTGATTTTAGCCACTCTGATAGGTGTGAGGTGATATCTCATTGTAGTTTTGATTTGTGTTTCCCTCATGGTAAGTGATGAACATCTTTTCATGTGTCTGTTAGCCATCTGGATATATTCTTTGGAGAAATATCTGATCATGTCCTCTGCCCATTTTTTAATTGGATTATTTGTTTTGGGGTGTTGAGTTTTATAAGTTCTTTGTATATTTTGGATACATCATATTTTTTTACCCATTCATCATTGATAAGCATTGGGTTTTTTCTATATCTTGATTATAATGAATAATGCTGTGATAAACATGGGTGTGCATATATCTCCTTAAATTCTTGTTTTAATTTCCTTAGGTATATATCCAAAAATGAAGTTGCAGGTTCATATGATAAATCTATTTTTAATTTTTTGAAGAACCTCTATATTGTTTTCCATAGTGGCTGGACTAATTTACATTCTCACCAACAGTGTGTAAGGGTCCCATTTTCACCACATCCTCACCAGTATTTGTCTTTTGTCTTCTTGATAATAGCCATTCTAATAGGTGTAAGGTAATATTTCATTGTGGTTTTTACTTGCATCTTTCTGATAATTAGTGATGTTCAACAACTTGTCATATGTCTGCTGGCCATTTTGATATCTGCTTTAGAAAAATGTCTACTTAGTTTTTCTGCCCACTATTTAATCAGATTGTTTATATATTTTGGATATTAACCTCTTATCCAATATATGATTTGCAAAAATTTTCTCCCATTATGTAGACTGCTATTTTATTTAATAAACTATTTATTTTGCTGTTTAGAATCTTTTGAGTTTGATGTGGTCTCATTTGCTGATTTTTGCTTTTGTTGTTTGTGCTTTTGGAGTCATGTCCAAAAATCATTGCCAAGACCAATGTCAATGAGCTTATTCTCATGTTTTCTTCTAGGAGCTTTATGATAACAAGTCTATGTTTAAGTATTTGATCCATTTTGAGTTAATTTTTGTGATTGGTTTGAGATAGGAATCCAATTACACTGTTCTGCATATGTCTCTCCAGTTTTGCCAGCACCATTTGCTGAAGATAACATCCTTCCCCCATCAGGTGTTCTTGGCTCCCTTGTGAAATATTAGTGGCCCATATGTGCCAGAATTTAATCCTAGGCTCTTTTCTGTTCCATTGGTCTACGTGTCTATTTTTGTAACAGTACCAAACTTTTTATTAATATGATTTGGGGTAGAGTTTGAAAGCAGGAAGTGTAATACTTTTGGCTTTGTTCTTTTTCTTAGGATTTCTTTGGCTATTTGGAGTCTTTTGTGGTTCCACACAAATTTTAGAATTTTTTATATTTCTGTGAAGAATGACTTTGGTATTTTGATTCGGACTACATCGAATCAAAAGATGGCTCTGGGTAGTATGTCCATTTTAACAATATTTATTCTTCTGATCCATGAACACAGATATCTTTCCATTTATTTGTGTCTTTGATATCTTTCAGCATAGTCTTGTAGTTTTCACTGTACATATCTTTTACTTTCTTGGTTAAATTTATTCCTAAGTATTTTATTGTTCTTGATGCTATTGTGATTGAGATAGCTTGCTTGCTTTTCGTTCTTTTCTTTTTTCTTTCTTTCTTTCCTTCCTTCCTTCCTTCCTTCATGCTTCATTATTAGTGTAAAAGAATGCCTCTGATTTCTGTAAGTAGATTTTGTAATCTGCCATTTTACTGAAATCATTAATTAATTCCAGTAATTTTTGTATTGACTCTTTGGGTCCTTCTATATATAAGATCATAACAACAGTTTTACTTTTTCCTTTCTGATTTGGATGCCTTTTATTTCTTTGTTTAGCTAGTTGCTCTAGCTAGGATTTCCACTACTATATTGAATAGGAGTGGTGAGACCAGGCAACCTTATCTTATTCCCAATCTCAAAGGAAACCTTTTTGATTTTTCTCCATTGAGTATAATGTTAACTATGGGTTTGTCATATATGGCTTTTATTATGTTGAAGTATGTTGCTTCTATACTAAATCTGTTAAATGTTTTTATCATAAAAAAGATGCTGTATCTTGTCAACTGCTTTTTCTGTGTCTAGCAAGATGATCAGGTAATTTTTACCTTTCATTTATTGATGTAATGACCTGTATTTATTGATTTGCATATGTTGAACCATCGTAAATCTCACTTGGTCATGGTGCAGAATCCTTTTAATGTGTTCTTGAATACAATTTGCTAATATTTCATTGAGAATTTTTTTTTAAAGATTTTATTTATTTATTTGACAGAGAGAGAGACACAGCGAGAGAGGGAACACAAGCAGGGAGAGTGGGAGAGGGAGAAGCAGGCTTCCCGTGGAGCAGGGAGCCCGACGCGGGGCTCGATCCCAGGACCCTGGGATCATGACCTGAGCCGAAGGCAGACGCTTAACGACTGAGCCACCCAGGCGCCCCTCATTGAGAATTTTTATATCTATATTCATCAGAGACATTGGTCTGTAGTTTTCTTGTGGTATTCTTATCTGGTTTTGGTATCAAGGTAATGCTGACTTCATAGAATAAGTTTGAAATAGGTGAAGCGTTCACCTCTCTCACTGAGCACTGAACACAATATATGGAATTGTTGAATCACTATATTGTATGCATGAAACTAATATAACACTGTATGTTAACTACACTGGAATTAAAATGAAAAAAGGGAAGAAGGGAAGAAGGGAAGGGGATGGGAGGGGACAGTAAAAGGGAAGGGGAAAGGAAGAAGAGTGAGTTTCCTCTTCCTCAATACTGTGGAAGAGGTTGAGGAGGATTGGTGTTAATTCTTCTTTAAATGTTTAGTAGAATTTACCAGTGAAGCTATCTAACCCTGAAGTTTTCTGTGATGAGAATTTTTTGACTAGTGTATCAATTTGTTAACTCATTATTGGTCTATTCAGATTTTCTGTTTCTTCCTGATTCAGTCTTGGTAGGTTTGTGTTTGTAGAAATGTATCTCTTTTTTCTAGGTTATGTAATTTGTTGGCATATAACTGTTCATAGTAGTCTCTTAAAATTTTCTGTATTTCTGTAGTATCTGTTGTAATACCTCCTTTCATTTCTAAATTTGAGTCTTCTCTTTTTCTTAGTCTAGATAAAAGTTTCTCAATTT
>NW_027778432.1:0-291 GCF_054177405.1 Leptonychotes weddellii | reverse complement strand
CCTATATTTTTCTCTCCTATACATTTTCACCACACCCCTAAGGATAGTATTTTCTAAGAATAAATATGAATTAATAATGACCATATGGCGGTAACCAGACATACTCAGAATAGGCAACAAACTATGCATTTTATGGGAGCTTTTGGTGATTCAGCCAGATTCCCTAGAGCCAGCATATCGTCCATAAAGAGGGAAGAATGGTTTGGAACACATTTATATAAAAGCTCTCCTCTGTAGCAAATTCAAACTTAGTGTACAGCTGTCCTGATTGTTTTTTTCTCAAAGCCTATG
>NW_027778431.1:0-291 GCF_054177405.1 Leptonychotes weddellii | reverse complement strand
CTGGGTGGTCACCACTGGGCGTGACTCACTGGTAGAAAGAACACAGGCGTCCCGTTCAGTGGTTGCTGCTCGGCGGCTCTGTGGCCTTGGCCAAGCCTCCACCCCTCTCTGTGCTGCTGTTTCCTGTTTCGACTATGTGGTCCCTGGGCTGCACAGAAGCGGGTGACCTGGATCAAACCCCATCTCAGCCACTGAGCCCCACAGTTCTGGGCGTGTTCCTGAGCTTCAGGCCCCTCACTGATAAAATGGGGTGCTGACAGCCTGCAAGGCTGCCACACAGCTTAGGAACAA
>NW_027778430.1:0-291 GCF_054177405.1 Leptonychotes weddellii | reverse complement strand
CTCACACTTTACACATGAACTGTTATAAACTCTTTATAATATTAACTCATTAATCCTTATAACCCATGAGGCTGATACTGCTATGATCTCCATTTTTTTTTTCATGAATTTAAGTAACTGGTTTAAAATCACAGGGTCAGTTGATGGCCCTTAACCATTCTCTTAATTATTAGGCAATCTGTATATTAAGAAAGAGGTTTTGTGGGGCGCCTGGGTGGCTCAGTCTGTTGGGCATCTGCCTTCGGCTCAGGTCATGATCCCAGGGTGCTGGGATCGAGCTCCAAGTCAGGC
>NW_027778429.1:0-291 GCF_054177405.1 Leptonychotes weddellii | reverse complement strand
ATGGAAAGCTCAAGTCTATATTCTCTTCCGACAAGGACAGACACGGCAGACTTCCTGACCACTGCGCTAAAAACTCAGCTCGTGCTGCTGAATGACTGAGATCCTGAAACAATGACAAGATCATCAATGGCGAGCCCAGTTGGGTTCACAGTTGCACACGCCTCTTGGAGGCATTGCCGCTTCACTGAAGCTTCCCGGGCTGTCAGGGCACCTCCTCAAGTTCCACAAGCAAGTTGCTGCATCTTGCTTTCACCTTAGGCCTTATTGGGGCTTTTCCTGTTACCCAGGTCA
>NW_027778428.1:0-291 GCF_054177405.1 Leptonychotes weddellii | reverse complement strand
AGTGAGGCGTGGGACTGTGTGGGTCGGACAGGTACTGTCAGCGATGTAGAGCCCGGAGGGTGTTACCTGGGTGTTGATCTGCAGCCACTTGACCGTGATGGTGTTGACATCAGTTGAACGACAGTGCGACGTAGATGAAGGAAAATGTGGACCTGACGCTGGACGCCATCTGACCTGTCCGCTTCTGCCTCCGGCGGGTCGGTCAGAGGACGCAAGCGTGGCTGTGTGCAGAGGGGGATGCCAGCCCCCGGCCCCGGGTGGTTGCTAACAGTGGGGACCGGTCAGAGCAAT
>NW_027778427.1:0-291 GCF_054177405.1 Leptonychotes weddellii | reverse complement strand
GATAGAGCAGTGGAGAACAAAATCCAAAATTTTAGAAGTTGGCTCTGCTGAGGGACATTGCTCCAGCGGCTAAGCAGGAGGTGGAACCCTCTCTGGGACAGTGTGGTCTCAGGACCCTCAGGGTCACAAAAAGACCAGGAGTACCTGAGTACGGCAGAGCTCCCAGGTATCGGAGCAGGGAAGCCAGCCACAGACAGCTTGGGGTGGCCATAAACCATGATCCGCGGCACAGTTGGGCCACTACTCCTCCAGCAGGGACCCAACAAGCGGCAAGTCTGGGGAGACTCCCCT
>NW_027778426.1:0-291 GCF_054177405.1 Leptonychotes weddellii | reverse complement strand
ATTTGATTTTAATATGTACTTTTCAAACACTTAAGCAAATTGTTGGTTTAAAAAAGATGAATTCTCGTTTCTCCAGAACTCTGTCAGTGTGAGCTTGCATGGATGATCCTGCAGCACTACAGGATTCTGGAGAGCTTTTGAATCATCCAAGAAAGATTAAATTATGTTCAGTAGCGCTTTCGCTTTAAGTGCCTCTTACTTATACCGGATTCCACATCGATGGGTTCTGACCATTCATATGAGGCACAAGGTGACTCTCTTCTTGCCCAGAAGCCAATTCACTTTAGTTCA
>NW_027778425.1:0-291 GCF_054177405.1 Leptonychotes weddellii | reverse complement strand
TCTGCTCGAAGGCGATCTGCTTTAAGAATCCAGTGAAGCGCACACCCAGCTCTCGCTCTTTCTGGAACACGCAGCAGGGCCGGCGCCCAGCAGCTCGGAGCGTTGGTGCTCAAGCACGCCCAGCGCGGTGGCCGGGTAAAGACAGGTACTTGGCCGGTGGTGGTGCCTCAGTCTCTCCCTCGCGCGCTCTCTCTCTCTCTCTCTCACACACACACACCCCGCTAGTATTTCGCAGTAAAACCCTCCTCCCCAAAAAGGCATTTTGGGTGCAGTGGAGCTCCGTGGTGATAC
>NW_027778424.1:0-291 GCF_054177405.1 Leptonychotes weddellii | reverse complement strand
AATTGAGAGCAGAAAGTAGAATTCCCATTTACGTCCTCCACACACATCCCCAACACACAACCTCCCTCATTATCAACATCCACACACCAGAGTGGTAAATTTGTTAGAGTTGATGAATTACATTGGCATATCATTATTACCAAAGTCCACAATTTCTATTAGGGTTCATTCTTGGTATTATACATTCTATGGGTTTGAACTAATGTATAATGACATGTATCCATCATTATAGTATTATGCAAGAATAGTTTTACTACCCCCAAAATCTATTTGTCCCTCCCCCTGCTCCAC
>NW_027778423.1:0-291 GCF_054177405.1 Leptonychotes weddellii | reverse complement strand
AGGCACGGGATAGCAAATGCCAAAGATCCCATAAAGAATCAGTATTATAGAAACACACAACTCTCTTGGAGTGCCGTCATGAGTGGTAACCAGCCAGGCTCCTTGTTCATCCATTTTATTGCAGGTTTTGAAAGAATACTTGGATGGATTGATTTATGTATGTTGCCCATCACTTTATAACGATGTTTCTCAAAAGATGATATGCAGATCTCTGACAATGGAACCAACAGGGGTTCTGGTTTAAAATGGAGGTTGCTAGACCCTACCTGAGATCTTCAGAGTCAGTATCTT
>NW_027778422.1:0-3613 GCF_054177405.1 Leptonychotes weddellii | reverse complement strand
AAGAAACAAAACAAATAAGCAAAGGAAAAATGAGACAGAGAAACCAAGAAACAGATTCTTTTTTTATGAATCTCTTTAATCTATTTTATGTTTAATTTAAATTCAATTAATTAACATATAGTATATTATTAGTTTCAGACATAGAGTTCAGTCATTTATCAGTCTTATAACACAGAGTGCTCATTACATCTTGAGCCCTCCTTAATTTCCATCACCCAGTTACCCCATCCCCCCACCCACTCCCCACCCCAGCAACCCTCAGTTTGAAGACACAGATTCTTAATTATCAAGAACAAACTGGTGATTACCAGAGGGGAGGTGGGTAGGGGGATGGGTGAAATAGATGATGGGGATTAAGGAGTGCACTTGTCATGATGAGCACTGGTTGATGTATGGAAGTGTTGAATCATTATATTGCACACCTGAAATTAATATTATAAGGTATGTTAACTAACTGGAATTTAGATAAAAACTTGAAACAAAAAATGTGACCAAGTTGAGAGAAGCCACCCATGGCACGTAAACATTAGAGTGACAGCAGGAGTCAAGCGCGTAGTAAGTGTTTACTCATATTGACCTCCTTTTTGTCAACTACCATGCAAATGTCTGGGTTTCATCACATAATCATAATCATAGAGTTAAACTTTAGCTGCTGAAAACAAAATTATTACCTTCGCCTTCAGCTTTAATGGCTAACTGACCTGGGTCTGAGCAGCAGTGTGTCATGTAACAGTGACCCTTGGGAAGGGGCTTTGTCCTTACTGGCCTACCAGATTGTGTGGGTATCCTAATTTAAATGGAAAAATAAGGCTCCAGACCTTTCCCAGGCTTACCTGCAGGGTCAGGCAGGCTGCATCTGTTCTAATGGGAAGCAGGTCGGATCCCAGGGGAACTTAGACTGAGTCTAAACCGGTGGTTCTCCAACTTCAGTGTGCCTGTAAATCACCCGAGAAACTTGTAAAAAATACACATTCCTAGATCCCACTCCAGAGACTCTGGTTTAGTAGGTTTGGGGCACATCATAGGAATGAGTATTTTCAAGAACCACCACAAGATGACTGTGATATAGATAAACCAAAACCCATACTTGGAAACACCGTGGTCATTCCAAAGCAGCTGCAAGGGGTCCCCGTACTAGAAAAGGGCCAGGGTTTTCTTCATTTGGCTAAAGATAGCACAGTCAAGAATTAAATTCCAAACCACAGTATGAGAAATGTGTAGGCGTTTGCTTCTAAGGAAGATCCAGATGGCCTGGGCACGAGTGGGGCAATGCATATTCCAGACAAACAGAGAAGTGAATGGTCCACAATCTACCTCTGCTGAGATCATGATGCTGAGCAAGCAGCAGCAGTGCTGGATACTGCGTAAGAATCAATCATTCACTCAATGGGTGAGAAACAGCATGGGCAGAGGTTCTGCAGAGCCCTGCAATGCTGAGCAGGACTTAGGCAGCATCAAACACTTAATTTCAAAATTTTAAAAAATTCTCTTTTCTGCTTTTGCTTATCTAAAGCTTTTGAATTTCCTGAGGACATACCTTCCTAAAGGAAAATCTCACCCCTTCAAATCACACCACCTGTTAGTAAGCCTGGCCCAGTGATTTTCCATAGCAGATTTGAGGTTCTTCACCAAGAATCCTAAACCCTCTTCCAAACAAGGCTGTGGGTCATCCTTCTCTCTGAGCACTGCCATCAGTAGGTTCTCCAATCCCTTATCCTTCTTGAGGATATAGGCTTTTGAAATTCTTTGACATGCCTTCTGTTGCCAGAAGCTTGTCCACGCTGTAAGCTTCCAAGTAAGTAACTATTAATGAGGCAATTAACAGTAATCAATAGTTACCTCCTCTGGATTAGTTAGGGAACTAGTAAGTAGAACTATGAACAAGACCATTATCTTCTCTGCTCTTTATATTTTTTTAAAGATTTTATTATTATTTATTTTTATTTGACAGAGAGACAGCGAGAGAGGGAACACAAGCAGGAGGAGTGGAAGAGGGAGAAGCAGGCTTCCAGCGGAGCAGGGAGCCCAGCGTTGGACCCAATCCCAAGACCCTCGGATCATGACCTGAGCCGAAGGCAAACGCTTAGCGACTGAGCACCCAGGCTCCCCTTCTCTGGTCTTTAATCTCCACCCCTCATGGCACACTGCCAATGTTCTGGGCATTGCAAGGTTTAGAGTCTCTGCACCTCCAAGATGGAGACAATCCAGAGAGCAATTCCACCTCCCCCACAGTCCTGCTTCACACCCAGGAAAGTTGCAATGAGCCCAGGCTATTTTCCTCATTTAAAAATTAAAGTGGTATGGGACCTTGACATGAGAATGCTAAGGTCCCAATAAGTTGAAATTGGAAACTTCTGAATAGCTTTGAATAGATGTTGGCTCCATGAAGGCAGAGACTTCATATGATTCACTCCTACATCCCCAGTACATACAGCAGTGCTTGTCCATGGCAAGTGAACAAATAATATTAAAAAGAGCTACTCAGCATCTGCACAGACTTTCCATGGGTGGGGCCTAAGGCACATCCCCTTAATCCTTCATTTACAGTGGCATGCAGGAGCCTGCTCCCAGCTCCCACCTCAGGAGAGCTAACATACACATCCCTTCCCAACTCCACTTCACTGGTAGCTTGGCCAGGGTGGGAGTATCTATACCACGAAAACTGGCAAACACAACACGGCTTTTTTCCCCAGGAAAAGCCAGTTGTTAAACACTTACCAGCATACCACTGCCCTTAAGATTTAAAAGCTCTTGGAGCTTGGGTGGCTCAGTCAGTTAAGCATCTGCCTTCAGCTCAGGTCATGATCCCGGGGTCCTGGGATCGAGCCCCACATCGGGCTCCCCACTCAGCGGGGTGTCGGTTTCTCCCTCTCCCTCTGAACTTCCCCCTTCTCATGCTCTCGCTTTCTCTCAAGTGAATAAATTTTTTAAATCTTAAAAAAAAAAAAAACAAAAAACTTACAAGGTCTCTTTTCTGTGAATATAGAGGCAAAAAAGAATTAAGCTGTTTTGGGGGGCTCCGAGCTAGAAAACAGAGCAGTATTTATCAACTTATTTTGTAAGAATATCACCTCACATCAGTCTCTCATACGGGGTTTTTGCAGGTTTCTACGGAGAAATTGCACTGAAACCGAAGGGACTGCTCTGTGACCACAGTCCCCATTTGCAGAAAGTTACAGTTAATGAAAGTTAACTGACCTAAGACAAAAATCTGACAACAGGAGTGAATGGAAGGCTGGGGAGAGGAGTCCCAGCCCGTTGAGAGCCTGTAGAAATGCTAAGAAGAGAACTCTTTGGAGTGCAGCATTATGGAATGATACACTCTGCGACTGCAATTTACAGTTTTTATTTTCTTTTCAAACATATTCATAGCATTTACTATGTGCCAGGCATTGGTCAATTTGCTTAGCAAATATCGACTCATTATTCTAGCCATGAATACCACACATACCCGAGTATTCAATGTAACCCAGACAAAAGAAAATCTACTGATCCTCACCCTTTTGTTCATGAAAAACCAGAAACATAAATCTGCTCATGACCCACTTAAGGGCTCTGGGCTTGTTAATGGTAAGAAACCTGAATTGGAATGGAGGTCCACCAGGCCATGGAT
>NW_027778421.1:0-291 GCF_054177405.1 Leptonychotes weddellii | reverse complement strand
TAGCCTAAGGTCCTTGCTCCAGAGTGTTCAGTGTTAGCAACAGTCAGAACATAGGTGAACTCAGTAGGTGAAACCTGACTGTTGTCAGGCTCAGAAGCAAAGAGGGGCGCCTGGCTGGCTCAGTAGGAAGAGCCGGCGGACTCTCGATCTTGGGGTTGCAGGGTCGAGCCCCATGTTGGGTGTAAAGATGACTTAAAAATAAAAATCTTAAAAAAAAAGAAACAGAGGGTGCCTGGGTGGCTCAGTTGGTTAAGCAACTGCCTTCGGCTCAGGTCATGATCCTGGAGTCCC
>NW_027778420.1:0-291 GCF_054177405.1 Leptonychotes weddellii | reverse complement strand
AAAGATTTTATTTATTTATTTGAGACAGAGAGAATGAGAGACAGAGAGCATGAGAGGGAGGAGGGTCAGAGGGAGAAGCAGACTCCCTGCCAAGCAGGGAGCCCGATGCGGGACTCGATCCCGGGACTCCAGGATCATGACCTGAGCCGAAGGCAGTCGCTTAACCAACTGAGCCACCCAGGCGCCCCAGAAACCCAAAATAATCTTAAAAGACTTTTGCTTGATGGGACATTGTTTGATCCTAGAAATGAGGACAACTGACCAAACCTTACACAGTTAGTCTTTAGTTTC
>NW_027778419.1:0-291 GCF_054177405.1 Leptonychotes weddellii | reverse complement strand
GTCATGAGTTCAAGTCCCACGTTGGGTATAGAGATTACTTAAAAATTTTTTTGAAACTTTAAATAAACTTAAGAAAAAACTCTTCAACATTAAAAAAAAACCTCATTTCTCTTTCAATGTTTACTTTGCCCCCTCTAGAGTATTCTACTGGTTTTTGCCTGAAAATATGGTAATATCTCCCCAACTATGAACACATTTCATATGACAAACTCTTCTCTTAGATTATGATATAAAAACTTAACCTAGCCTTCAACATCCTGCAATGTCTGGCACCTTATTTACCCTTCATCT
>NW_027778418.1:0-291 GCF_054177405.1 Leptonychotes weddellii | reverse complement strand
TCCTCTCTCTCCCCAAGAGAAACATGCCTATACATGACAATTCTCCAAACATAGATCTCGTTTGCCTTTTTTTCTGACCAGTGATCTGAATTCCTGAGAAGTCCAATAACAAAACTGCCTTCAACCACTGTAATAATTCCTTAGGGTTCATGGACTTTCAGTGCTTCTTTCACTTATAACCATTGTGCATATTTGATATGACTGTCGTGAAAGTAGTGTGAATTAAAAGTGCCAATCAGGAACACTAAATAGAATGTTGACTTTCCCCCCTCCCCCATGTTCAGATTGCAA
>NW_027778417.1:0-291 GCF_054177405.1 Leptonychotes weddellii | reverse complement strand
GCACGTCTGCCCCTGCTCTTCACCCTCTCTAACAGACCGCTTTTCTCTTCTCCTTGGTCACAGTCTAACAGGGTTGCCGTAACAGTACCCCTAGTCTTCCACGTATCACGTCGGGTCACATTCCAGTGACCTGCGACACGGGCAAGTGTCTCTTAGCTCTAATTCCAGACTTAGGGGGAGAGAATCTGAAAGGCCCACTGATGGCCAGATCTAGCCTGAACCAAATAAACCGGACACAGGGGAGGGTCACGTCTATTTACCCATGTGCTAGGCAATGCTATCTGCAAATAT
>NW_027778416.1:0-291 GCF_054177405.1 Leptonychotes weddellii | reverse complement strand
CCTGGGTGGCTCAGTTGGTTAAGCGACTGCCTTCGGCTCAGGTCATGATCCTGGAGTCCCGGGATCGAGTCCCGCATCGGGCTCCCTGCTCGGCAGGGAGTCTGCTTCTCCCTCTGACCCTCCTCCCTCTCATGCTCTCTGTATCTCATTCTCTCTGTCTCAAATAAATAAATAAAAAATCTTTAAAAAAAAAAAAAAAGAATGTATGATGATATAAAAGCAAACTTTTCTCATTCTAGGGGAAAAAAAACATTCTATGAGCTGGGAAGAAAAGGGAGAATCAGAGTGAAG
>NW_027778415.1:0-291 GCF_054177405.1 Leptonychotes weddellii | reverse complement strand
CATCGGGCTCCCTGCTCGGCAGGGAGTCTGCTTCTCCCTCTGACGCTCCTCCCTCTCATTCTCTCTGTCTCAAATAAATAAATAAAATCTTTAAAAAAAAAAATGGTTAGGAAGGTAAATTTTATATTCTCTATTTTGTTTTTTATCGCAAGAAAAAAAGTCTCTGTTTGTGTGCTTACCTTCCAGACCCGGCACTTCTGCCTGTGGTCTTGACTCAGTGCCCCATGTGCCACAGGAACCAGCACCACTGCACAACCCTGAAACTGGTACCCCTTGGGGCCCCCAGAACCA
>NW_027778414.1:0-291 GCF_054177405.1 Leptonychotes weddellii | reverse complement strand
GAAGCAGGCAGGTGGCAGGGCGTGTTCACGGGTGTTGAGAGGCATGTGCCGAACCTCTGGGAGGCGGTTGCCACAAAGACACAGCTCCTGCCTGCTGGGTCTAGCTCTCCATCGGACTGGCCTGACGTAGTCCGATGAGGGAGGCTGACGGGATGCAGACCCATGCTGTGATGGAGCTGTCACAGAGGGAAGCCCAGGGGAGGCCCCGGCTCAGCCATCGGCCTTGCGTAGCTGGCACCTTGGTGGTGGGTGGGTTTGCTAAGAAAGCAGGTGTGCCAGGCCAGTGAGTAC
>NW_027778413.1:0-291 GCF_054177405.1 Leptonychotes weddellii | reverse complement strand
AGTATAGCATATATTACTTTCATAACTAGCACTGAAGTGTTTCATATGTTGTTTTGCCTCAAATGACTGACTTCAAAATTGGCTGATTGTCGACTTATTTGGACATATGTTACCATCTAAAACATTGGCTGCAGAATGCCTATCATGTGGAGGTGAAAAGGAGGAAAAAAGACTGGGATGTTGTCTTGTCCTAAATTCAATGACCTTTGGGTTCTGCTATTGCTTTAACACACCTGTCATTCCTAGAGCCACCTTCAGGTACACACACAGACCACTACCACGGCCACCAAT
>NW_027778412.1:0-291 GCF_054177405.1 Leptonychotes weddellii | reverse complement strand
ACCTGCCATCCCTGGTGTGGACAGCCCAGGGCAGCAGACAGTCCCTGGTGGGGTGTGTAGAAAGTAGGCTCTTGCTAGGATTTCTACTCGCCGTGCTTTACAATTTCAGTTAAGTTCGTTGAAACGAAGAGTGTGATAGTTTTCGTACATAATTACAATCTCTGGATTTGTGTGCTTTATTTCAGAACGTCATGAAGTCTGTTGTGTAGCGAAGTAGCTTTAAACAGTTACTTCAAACAAAACCAAGGAACATAACCTTGAAATACATCTCTAGTGATGTTGGAGATACTT
>NW_027778411.1:0-3613 GCF_054177405.1 Leptonychotes weddellii | reverse complement strand
ACAGCTAAGTGAGTGGGATTCTGACGCTTTTGAACTGAGGAGCTGGACTGTGATATTTTGAAGCTGCACATGACGAAAACGTTCCTCTTTCGTCCTTGGGAATTCTTAAATTATTGGTGCCCATCTCCACAGACACGGCTTCTGTAGTCATAAGCGGGTCTGACTTTTAGTGCACTAAATTTGACACTGTGCCTTGAGTGCCCACCACGGTGCCACTCTGTTGTTGGCGCCCCAAACTCAGACGCAAGCCCAGCCGGCGGACGGGGCCCACCTGCCACCTGCCGCGGCCCACCTGCCACCTGCCGCGAGCCACCTGCCGTGAGCCGCCCAGTGCAGCTCCACCTTGTGGCCGCCCTGCGCAGCATCGTCCCAGGGTGCCGGTCAAGCTGATGGACATTACTGAGGAAAGTCTCCCGCCAGGTGGACACGCTCAGTGGAGGGGTCCCGGTGCCCCGCCCTGGATCCCTCGTTATGGGGTGAGCACAGCCAGGGTATGTTTCTCCAACAGCCCGCCTCCCTTCGTCCGGGGGGCTGGGAGCTGAGGCTTTCTCGACAGGAAGACCCCCCTCGGCGTCCTCCCACTGCTGGAGCCTCCTTCCTACCTCTCCTCCCCTCCCCAAGGCTACCTGTCTGCCTGCTCACCTGAGTCCAAAGCTCACTTGTGATTGGTGTCGGCCGCGTCTGCGGGCGACTGACAACCCTTCTTCTGCATACTCTTGGTTCTGGTTTCCCAATATCTCACCTGAGGAGCCATCCCCTGACTCGGGCTTCAGACTGGTCCAGGAGAAGCATCAGGTGGGCCCCTCACCTGACGACCAGATGCAGAAGATGGGCTGTGAGTGCTCTGAGTCACTGTGAAGGTGCTGTCCCTCTGTGCTGGAGGTGAGGGGTACATGATACCCTCTTTTCTGTGATCAAGAGTTAAAATATTTGAACATGGAAGTTGAGACGAGTCATGTTTCAGCAACTTCTATTCCAATCACTGGCTTTGACTGAGCCCAAGAAGCCCACCCTAACGGGCATGAGCTTGTCGGCCACTTGGTGGTTAAGTTGGTAGGGGGAGGGGGGATTGGCCGGCTTTGCCCTTTTGATAAAATGCCTCTAAGAGCGGCAGTGTCCTGCGCATTATTTGCTGTTAAAGACCAGCATTAAGCCTCAGGCATGCTAACCAGAGTGCTTTCTCCCTTGTTTTTCCTTCGGTCCAGCTGGGCTTTGGAGCTTTCTTAGGAATTATTGGCATCAACCTGGTGGAGAATAGAAGGCAAATGGTAAGAATGCACATTGCTTCTTTCAAATGTGGGGTAATAAGAGTGTTGCCCCTCAACAGAGTATGTTATAGCTACAGCTGGTGTTCCTAGGAAAGCCCCCCACCCCAATCCAGCAACCTAGGATCAGGGCCCAGGTTCCCCAGGCTGTGCACTGCACAACTCTGGACTCAGGGCTTATGGGTGCCCTTCACAGTTGTGAAGTCTAAGTGAGCGTTGCTTCTAGGATTGTAGGGTGCATCCTACAACCTAGCAGCTGAAGTTGAGACACAGGACGAAAGTTTAGGGAGTGGGGTAGGTTGGGGGTTAGGGAATTAAATAATGTATAGGCTCTCCCAAGCTGAGAAGTGAGGGGAGGCCGATGGAAAAGCAGGAAGACCCGGGGCTCCAAAGAGCTTTACAGAGAGGAAGTGGAGACACGGGTGTATGAAGAATGCCAACTTTGATCAGTCTTCTGAACATGGTATCTTCATTAATGGTTTCTATTTGGCATCTGTTTGTTGATGCACCGTTTTGGGGATGGGGCTCCAAGAGCAGTCAGTTAATTTTCCAATTCACGGTGGCAGTGAGTGTTGAATCTTGAGAGGTTTTCAGAGGGGATCTGGGGCTGCGTGGCCGTTTCTGATTAGTCTCCAGCCCTGGCCTCTCGGGCTCTCATCCTAATTTTTCCCCCTATTTGCTTTCAGTGCATGCGGGGGCTGCATGGATGGCCCTACGTGTCCCCCGTTCCCTGGCTGACAGCAGAGGTCTGTGGCTTAGCTGTGGTGGCCACTGTCATAACCCACACTGAGAGAACGGCCCCCGGGGCAGAAGGAGTGAGGGGGACAGGTCCTGGGATGGGGCCAGGGAGGGAGCAGGTTGAAGAGATTTGGGTTCTGGCAGAAACAAGTGTCTTCTCCTAAGTACTGGGAGGGTGTGCGCCTGCTCTGGGCCACTGGCCATGAAGAGGTGGACAGAGGGCTTCTGCCACATGTCCGGGCAGGGCGGGACCCCACCCTCCTTGCCTGGGGCGGGGGGGCTCATCCTTGGCCTCCTGCAGGCCCCTCTGCCCGGGAGTCTCTTGCAGGAGGGAGGTGGAGGCAGCCTTGCCCCCGAGTCTGCCCGAGGACGCCCCCCGGGAGGCAGGGCCTTTAAAGACTCTCTCAGAGCTCTTTCTGTGCCCTCGCCTGAGCGGTATTTAAGGATCTTCAGTGGGAGAAACAGATTTCCTTCCATGCTTAACCACATTAAAGTGTAACTGTCCCCGGGAGAGGTCAGTGATTTAAAGCCGCACAAAGGGCCGGAGCGTGGAGAGAGGGTCCCGGCTGCGGCCGCGGCTGCGCGAGGAGAAGCTGCGGCCCCCTGTCCGCTGTCCGGGGCGCTGCTGGCTCCCCAGGGCCTCTCTCCCTCAAGGGTCCTGCTGATCGACTTCGGGTCTGGGCTGCGGTGGGCCTGGCTGCGTCACCCATGTTCTCCCATTGCTTTATGGCCGAGTCGCGTTCTGGCGAAAGGATGGGCCACCGTTTGCAGATGGTCACTGGGGCCATTGCTACGTCGTGAACAGTGCCGCTGCCCACATCTGGAGACACATGTTTCCGTTGGTAGGAGTGGGGCCAGCGAGTCCTATGGCAGTCGTTGGCGGAACCGTTGGCTCCGGGCTCTCCAAGCCCCCCGCACGCGTGCTCATCTGTCTGGCGGGCATGACACAGAATCTGCTTCCCTGATCATTTGTGACCTCGGGCTTCTCTTCACAGGCTTATTGGTCTTTTCCATCTCTTTTTGTAGACAAATGCCATTCAGATCCTCTGCTGATTTTTAAGTTGGGTGACTTGTCTTTGCATGACTGACTTGTCAGAGTCCTTTACATGTCCCCCATCCAAGCCCTTTGTCAGATGCATGACTTGCAAATATTCTCTCCTGTCTATGGGCTCTCTTCACCTTCGCCTTCTTTTTTTTTTTTAAAGATTTTATTTATTTATTTGAGAGAGAGAATGAGAGAGAGAGAGCATGAGAGGGGGGAGGGTCAGAGGGAGAAGCAGACCCCCCGCCAAGCAGGGAGCCTGATGCGGGACTCGATCCCGGGACTCCAGGATCATGACCTGAGCCGAAGGCAGTCGCTTAACCAACTGAGCCACCCAGGCGCCCCACCTTCGCCTTCTTGACGGCAGCTTTGAGGCACAGAAGTTTGCAGTTCCAGTGAAGCCCAGTTTGTGTATTCTCTCTCTTTTTTTTTTTAAAGATTTTTTATTTATTTATTTGACAGAGAGAGACACAGTGAGAGAGGGAACACAAGGGGGAGAGGGAGAGGGAGAAGCAGGCTTCCCACCAAGCAGGGAGCCCGATGCGGGGCTCGATCCCAGGACCCTGGG
>NW_027778410.1:0-291 GCF_054177405.1 Leptonychotes weddellii | reverse complement strand
ACATGAGATGACTTAAAATTCCTGACAGTTTTAATATCTAGAGCATTTTTTGTTCTTAATATCTACCAATAGGATTTATTATGAATTTTTTAAAAAAATACAAAAAACACAAAGTAATAAATCAAGGATTATATCATTGTTATCATTTCTGTTTCCTTCAACTCTTTTTTCTTTCTCTTCCTCCCTTGCTCCACCTTTTTACCTATCTGCTTGTTTATATATCTACTCATATTTTCAACTATTTTTTTAATTAGGATCTTAAATTTTAACAGACTCCATTCTCACCTAAAA
>NW_027778409.1:0-291 GCF_054177405.1 Leptonychotes weddellii | reverse complement strand
GCGGCCGCTCGACATTCACGTCGTGGGACCCCCCGCCCCGCCAGGGATTCACCCCAGAGGAACTGCTTAGGAGCGGCCGTCGTCAAACACCGGAGACAACCCAGAGACGCTGCTGAGGCACGTCCGCGCCCGGGAGGGATCTCAGGTCCTCCGGGAGGTGACACACCGTGGGCTTCGGCCACGCACCCGGGAGCGGCACGCCGCACAAAGCAGCCAGGCCGGGCCTGCCGGCAGCCGGGCCGCAGCGCGCACGGCGGCTGTGGGCTCTGTTGGGCTCTGTTAACGCCGGTG
>NW_027778408.1:0-291 GCF_054177405.1 Leptonychotes weddellii | reverse complement strand
TGAGAATGGCCTAAATCAGGATGTCTTTGGGAAGGTCTTTATTGAGATTAGCCAAAGGGATTCCAGCCAAATCCCTGATCGAGTTGCTTGGCGCAGAATTATTGATTGGCAAATCTTTAGTGTTGCGTGGTGTTGACTGAATTAATCTCTTACACCTGTTTAAAAAGAAAAACCCACCTCTGTACTGAGGACATTTCTTTAAATCCAGGATATGTTCTGTTGTGTGCAGGCTCCCATTTGGGATTCTCAGACAGTATTTGTGCTGAAACCCTGCACTCTGCTTCTGAGAGC
>NW_027778407.1:0-291 GCF_054177405.1 Leptonychotes weddellii | reverse complement strand
CCTGTAGGTCATTTAACCAAATGCAAATAGCTCAGTCCCTTACCAATTATCTCTAGCTTTGCAGTAACTTACTTTGATAACATAGACTCGGGACTCTGACAGCGTGTAGTGCATGCATCTTAATAATCTTAATAATCTACTCTTTTATTAAAGGCCTAAGTTTGTATGTTTAGCATAGCAGTTAAGAGCTTGGCATCAGGGTGCCTGGGTGGCTCAGTCGGTTAAGCGACTGCCTTCGGCTCAGGTCATGATCTCAGGGTCCTGGGATCGAGCCCCACATCAGGCTCCCTG
>NW_027778406.1:0-291 GCF_054177405.1 Leptonychotes weddellii | reverse complement strand
TGAAAATGTCTATGCTACCTAGAGCAATCTACACATTTAATGCAATCCCTATTAAAATATCATCAACTTTTTTCAAAGAAATGGAACAAATAATCCTAAAATTTGTATGGATCCAGAAAAGACCCCAAATAGCCAGAGGAATGTTGAAAAAGAAAAGCAAAGCCGATGGTATCACAATTCTGGACTTTAAGCTCTATTACAAAGCTGTAATTATCAAAACAATATGGTACTGGCAAAAAAACCAAAAAAAACAAACAGACACTTAGATAAATGGAACAGAATAGAGAGCTC
>NW_027778405.1:0-291 GCF_054177405.1 Leptonychotes weddellii | reverse complement strand
GACAAGAATATATCTTATATCCAAGTTCTGATTAATCCACTATCTTTGGTTCTTGGGGGCCTATGTCTATTGTTTTTTGTTTCTGCTTGCTGTCTCCCAGGGTGGCTTGTTTCCTTGTGGATTAGGTGATTATTAGTTATGGGCTTGTGTATGAAGGATATGTGGAAAGTCAACATGCTTTGGCAAAAAAAAAAAAAAAATTGGTGTTTTCTACAAACATTTAACTACAGCTTGGTGCCTGAGAGACACTTAAGGTTGAGCTGATTCGTTGTGCCTCCTGATGATTGGTCA
>NW_027778404.1:0-291 GCF_054177405.1 Leptonychotes weddellii | reverse complement strand
GCATTCTATACAAGCTGCTGTCTGAGAAGCTGGCTTCCAATCAGCCTGAATCTAGGTACTACTGAGATCCTCCCCTTTGGGAGGTCTTGGTACACCCTCAACTACTGGGAGCTATTAAAACAGTCTGCTTGGACAATCACAAAGATTTGAAAGACAACCAAGAGCTAGGGCAGAGTTGAACAATGAGGTTTACTTCTACATAAAGCCAACCCTTCAAGACTGGGGTAGGAGACTCTTTCATCTAATGCATAGAAGCCAACACAGAGAGTCGAGCAAAATGAAGAAACAAAG
>NW_027778403.1:0-291 GCF_054177405.1 Leptonychotes weddellii | reverse complement strand
TCCAAAGACTATTTTGTAAACACATGCAAATCACCAAATACACTGCAAGGGCTCCAAAAATACTGATGCCTTTCTCTAGGTTTAATGGTCTCTTTTTTTTTTTTTTAAAGATTTTATTTATTTATTTGAGACAGAGAATGAGAGAGACAGAGAGCACATGAGAGGGGGGAGGGTCAGAGGGAGAAGCAGACTCCCTGCCATGCAGGGAGCCCGATGCGGGACTCGATCCAGGGACTCCAGGATCATGACCTGAGCCGAAGGCAGTGGCTTAACCAACTGAGCCACCCAGGC
>NW_027778402.1:0-291 GCF_054177405.1 Leptonychotes weddellii | reverse complement strand
TGCCTGGATAGGTTTCAGGATCAAGAAGCGAAAGGTTACATGGCATGTTAAGTGCTTGATTAGTGAGCCCCACAATTCCTGGGTACTGGAAGGGGGAAGCAGAGGACGGTCCCAGGATGGCTGCTCTGTTTACACACAGCATGTTGATAGTCCCAAGTGGTCGTGGAGTTTGTGAGGAAAGGCCGCACATCTCAGCTGCCCGTGGCTCTTGGTATTGAGCCTAATGTAAGAGTGAGCAATTGCCGCTGGTGTTGATGGCAGGAGCATTGCTAATCCAGCATCGGGGATAAA
>NW_027778401.1:0-291 GCF_054177405.1 Leptonychotes weddellii | reverse complement strand
GTGTGTGTGTGTGTGTGTGTATGGTGAGTTAACAAGCTGATTCTAATATTTTATTTATTTATTTATTTGACACACACACACACAGAGCAAGCACAAGCAGGGGAAGCAGCAGGCAGAGGGAGAGGAAGAAGAGGCTCTGCCATGAGCAGGGAGCCTGATGTGGGGCTCGATCCCAGGACCCTGGGATCATGACCTGAGCCAAAGGCAGACGCTGAACTGACTGAGCCACCCAGGCGCCCCAACAAGCTGATTCTAAAATCCATAATGAAATTTTTTAGATTGTTTGAAGAC
>NW_027778400.1:0-3613 GCF_054177405.1 Leptonychotes weddellii | reverse complement strand
GGTTAGCCTGCTGATGGGTATTAAAGAGGGCACGTTCTGCATGGAGCACTGGGTGTTATGCACAAACAATGAATCATGGAACACTACATCAAAAACTAATGATGTAATGTATGGTGATTAACATAACAATAAAAATTTTTAAAAAGGAGTTTGCTAACATTTTTTATGACTCTGTAATTTCAAAAGCTTTTTAACATACATTGTCTTATTTGTTCCTCAAAATAATTCCATAAAATGAGCTGAACAAGTAATAGTGATATTCCCATTTGAAAAATAATTTGCCAGTGGGACACAGTTGGTGACAGAATTGATATTTAAGCCTATCTTTATTTTTGCTTTTCATCATAAAAAATTTAAATGTTTAATAATAGAATAATTTGGTAAATACCCATGTGCCCATTATTAAAATGGGTATAGGCAATTGTTAGCAATTTACATTTGCTATATTTGCTTCATCTTTCTTTTTTCTTTTTGGCTATAGATTATACAGCAAATTCCAGACATTTTTACTTTTACTCCTCAATATTTTAATAAGTATATATATCTTAAAAAGGACATTTTCTCAATAATCACAATATCATTACCACACCCAACAAAATTAGCAGTAATTCCTTAATATCACCTAATACCCAGTTCTTATTCAGATTTCTGTGGTTGTCCCCAAAAGAACTTAAAAAAAAAAAAATAGGATCCCAAACAAGGCCCACATGTGGCATTTGTTATGTCCAGAATAGGGCCCCTAACCCCTACTTTTCTTTTCATGCCATTGACTTGTTGAGACCAAAAGGCAGGTCTTTAGATTTTTAATTTGATGTTCTTTCTTTTATACTAAGTTGCCTCAAATGTAAATGTTAAATGTTAAATAAAGAAAGAAAATAATAGAGGACAATTATAACCTGTAAAATTAAAAACGTTTTTTTTAATTTAAAGAGAGGTCCATGGAGCAGTTTATTATAACTGAAATATTATTTTAACAGCTAATTTCATAAGCAACTTTAACATCAAAGCATCCGAAGTAACTATATCCTTGTGGCTTTTAAGCTGATATAACATTTTGTTTATTTTGTTGTTTGTAAATGCTTTTTTGTCATCTTTATTGTTCTTACTAGTGAGCAACTACTAAATATTTATTATGTACTATCAACAGTAATAGTAGTAGTAATAATAAATTATTATGTTCTGTCCTTGTTTATCTTTCATGCATCTCAGTGCAATTAACTGGTAGACTAGTTAAATTCCTAACTGCCAGAAATGACAACAACAAAGAATACGGCAGAGGATAGGAAAAAGAACTGAGAGTTGCTTTAGCAGATGGCAGTGAGAATGGAGCAGTCATAGAACAGGGACATTTGCCTTGTGGCGTGTGGGCTGGCCCAGCAGGCAGGGACTTACGCCAGGCTTATATCACCTGGGCTCAGCTGGGAAGGCTTCATGCTTTTCTTATTCTTTTCCTCTGAGAGACATTAAAGGTATCCCGTGAGGATGCATCAGTGTTGTTTTGCAAAGCAGCCTTGGCAGAAAGAAGGACTTTAATCTTTTGATTATTTCCACCCAACTTTTTCATCCTCTATACCTGCAATAGCCTTGTAGCTTGTCTTTCAAAGTGTATCAGGACAAAGATAATGACATATTTGAGTGCAGTAACTTAGGCACTTTAAATCTTCACTGCTGTAACTAGATGTTTCTCCCAGTGGATTGGCTACACAGCTTCCCTTTGGGAGACAAAGTATCATGGGTGAGTGAAGGCACATTCTTTCTAGTTGCTGAGCTGCACTGTCTCTGTTTTTTATTCAGTGTTCACCGAAGGATTTAAGGATAAAGTTTGGGAATCTGCTGTGTAAAGCTAATTCCCTAGCTCTTCCTAATGGTGTATAGAGTTCTGGTCCCCTAAGGCACAGTATTATTTCCATTGTTTTCCTTGGTTTGCATAACTAGTTTATCTAAGTTCTTTCCTCAGAATACAGTAAATGAAAGAAATGAGATGAAAGTGTAAAAATACTTATTAAAAACTTCTTAAATTAAAAAGTGAAATAATTTACATATGAAATAATCAAATATTTTACCTTGGAAAATACAAGGCACACAAGTAGTACTCCAGTTGCCTAAGTAATTATATTAAAGCTTCTTCTGCAGTAAAAGTAATTATTTTATGAACAGCATTTATCTATTAAAGAATAGATTCTTTAAGAATAGGTACATGAACAGCATTTAAATATCTGTAAAGGAGATTCTTTTGAAATCTATTGGTTAAAGTACATTCTCTGATATACTCATATGATTGAGTTATGACTAACTGTGTCCTTGTACCTCAAAGGCAGATACTTCTCTGTCCCCTCCAATGACAAGGGGATGACTGCAAAGTAAAGGAAATAGGTGTAAGTGCTTGTCCTTCCTGGGAAAGGAACATTTATGTAATAGCATATCTCAGCCCATTTCCAATTCCAATGAATTGTTTTTATCCTACTTGTTTTTTGCATATATCTAGTATTATGAAAATAATAGCGTAGCAGCTATTGTACACAGTATACTTTCATACCAAGTTGGTAGAATCTCATTTAAGAAGAACCTAAGTCCTTACCTATTTTCGTGTTTACTACCTAACCGCATGTGCAAGAGCAGGCCTCTTTTTTAAGAATCAATCATGTCATGTATTCTTGATGGAAGTAATTATATCAGTGGTTCAGAAAATTCAGATGGTTTTTTCTTCATATTCCCCTTTCAATGGGTCAGTGCTGTTAAGGGCATTGTTGTGAGAAGCACAAGGTGATTTTATTTCAAGAGTTACTGATTCATGCTTCTCCTGTTTTCTTTCAGGTGGATCATCCATGCTATGAAATATGAATTACAGATCCGTGGTGGAGACAAGCCAGCCAGAGACTTGTATCAGCTGTCACCGAGTGAAGTTAAACAGCTTCTGTTGGATATTCTCCAGCCTCAACAGAATGGAGGGTAATGAGGACCCATTGTTACTTATAGAACACTCTGGATTTATAGTGACATCCTACTTTGATATATATGAAATTAATAAGATAGTAATAAGAAATTAAATGCAGCAAAGTATCAGAGGTCACCCTACGGTAGACAGCGTACACAAAGATACTAATCAAAATGTCTATCTTCATTTGTGGTTTTGTGTTGATTTTATTTTATACTGTTTTCAGGTGTACTTTATCAGTGTTTCTTAATTTTTATTATTTTGTACAGAATGTAAAACTTCATACCGTGTTGGTCAGTTCCCTTTTTTGAATCTTTGTAGCACTTACCATCTCCTCCCAACATTTTGGCATAAAGATAAGAGTTTGGTAACATTATTTGAATAAGTTGCCTGTAACTCTGTCTCCCTAAGTAGACTATGAACTTATACAGGGCTAAACCATTTCATAGACTTAACTTGTGCTAAGCTTAGAATAAGAACAAAACAAATACTTGTGGAATGCATCAAATTGAAGAATATTTTATTACAGAAAGAGTTTTATTTTTTTATTTTTATTTTTTTTTTATTCTTATGTTAATCCCCATACATTACATCATTAGTTCTAGATGAAGTGTTCCATGATTCATTGTTCGTGCACAACACCCAGTGCTCCATGCAGAACGTGCCCTCCTCAATACC
>NW_027778399.1:0-291 GCF_054177405.1 Leptonychotes weddellii | reverse complement strand
CCTAGACTACGGCATGGACTCTTATTCCAACTCAATCAGTGATGAACATTAACTTCTACCACAGTGAAGTCAACTCCTACCTGCCCCACCAGTAACCAGCAGGAAATTCATGTGCTGGATCTAATGCATAGTGGTAGCTTTACCCTCAGAAGGAAATTCTATTCTCTACCCCAAGAGAAGACATTCATCCAAATCTTTGGAACAAGGAAAGCACACATTCACTCCACCTCAGTTTTGATACTCAGGAAAATGCATGGATCCATGGCAAAGGGGTGCAGGTGATCATGTAAC
>NW_027778398.1:0-291 GCF_054177405.1 Leptonychotes weddellii | reverse complement strand
ATTTATGAAAATGAGAAAATTTTTGACATTCTAATTCCATCATCTGTGGTGTCCTTGAAAATCAGAATTCTTTTTTATTTATTTATTTATTTTTTTATTCTTATGTTAATCCCCATACATTACATCATTAGTTCTAGATGAAGTGTTCCATGATTCATTGTTTGTGCATAACACCCAGTGCTCCATGCAGAACGTGCCCTCCTCAATACCCACCACCAGGCCAACCCATCCTCCCACCCCTCCCCCCCAGAACCCTCAGTTTGTTTTTCAGAGTCCATCGTCTCTCATGGT
>NW_027778397.1:0-291 GCF_054177405.1 Leptonychotes weddellii | reverse complement strand
ATCTGAACATGTCCTTCTCTGATGGAAAGCTTTTCTTAGCTTCTCATAGTACTGGATTCTTAGCAGGGCCCCAAGGCCCTGTGTTGCCCAGCCTTTGTAGCTTCTCCACCCACATCATTCCCCCACCCTCATGCTGCCCCTCTGCGGTGGTCTGCTTTTGCAACATCACTTGCTCCCTCCCACCACAGGGTCTTTGCACATACTATTCCCTCTGCTTGGAGAATCTCTCTCCCTTTCCCTCTTCTAAGATGCAGAATCACAATGAATGTGACATTCTTAAGTATAGATTGG
>NW_027778396.1:0-291 GCF_054177405.1 Leptonychotes weddellii | reverse complement strand
GCCGCCGGGAAGGCCCAGAGTCGCCGTCTCACCCCCTAGACCTGGTGTCAGAGGACGTAAAGGGGTGAGCCTTTCCACCGGAGCAAATCATCGGGGCTTACATCCTGTTCTGTTTCTGTTGTTCTGCTTTGTTTCAGCGAGGCCTTCATTTTGGACAAAGGCGGGAAGATAATTACCAAGGACTGTGCCATCAGCCCTCGGGGTACAGAAACACTGTCCTGGGGTCTAACCCGACAGGGAGATGTCAGTGACAGCAGCGGGGACCCAGGCCCCGCCCCAGGCCATCTGCGC
>NW_027778395.1:0-291 GCF_054177405.1 Leptonychotes weddellii | reverse complement strand
CGAGGGCCACCCTGCATCCTGCTGAGCCACGAGGTTGTGTAAATTCCCTCTCACGTGACCTCTCTGCCCCAGCCTACCACCCCGGTGCACCGCCCAGTACAATTTAGGAATGCCAAAAAAGCACCTCATGCCCTTCCTGGGGGGGGTGGGGGTGGCACTTTCTGTGCTACCACCTGGCGTTTATTGATTTGGAAGGCGCAGGGGGGGCAGCGTGGCTGGACCAGTTCCGGCAGCTTTGCCAGGGGTGAGGTCTAGACTCAAGGTGTTTGGTGCCCCCGTCTCCAAACCTGC
>NW_027778394.1:0-291 GCF_054177405.1 Leptonychotes weddellii | reverse complement strand
GTGCCAGACTATCTAAACTGAGCCAAGTGTGCCCACAGGTGAGCCTCTTAGAAAGACTCTACTCAGCTTTCCTCCTGCCCCAGCTCAGATTGGGGGCGTTAAGTCCATTCTCAGCTTCTCCCTGCCAAGAACTTCCTGAGTCTTGGATCTGAGACACAGGACATTCCCTGCCCTGGAGACCGTGGCCCACAGAGTTCTCCCTCACCTCTAGACAGCAACCTGCATCTCCTGATGCCCATGCGCCCTAGGCCTGCCCAAGGTGCTCCATATTCAACTTCAGCCCAGACCAAG
>NW_027778393.1:0-291 GCF_054177405.1 Leptonychotes weddellii | reverse complement strand
CAACAGTGGTGGCAGCTCCCCGGGAAGGGCTTCCTGTGGTGTGACTGATCCAGAAATGAGGGCCCAGAAGGGAGCCAGCGGGATTCAGGCTAGGCTCGCTGCACGTGCTCTCGGGCCTGGCAGAGAGAGGGGCAGCTGAGCACGTGGTGGCCGCTCACGTCCAGCGCCAGCCTGACAGTCCTGCTTATCTTGGACTGGGTCATGCCCCCTTGGCCATCCCTGCTCCTCCAACATCCCCTTCTCCCAGACGGGGCTCGAACCATTCTTCCCAAACCCCCAGCGCTAGAGTCC
>NW_027778392.1:0-291 GCF_054177405.1 Leptonychotes weddellii | reverse complement strand
CTTAGAAGAACACAGATTACAAGCTTATTTGGGTCAAGTATTATCATCTCTCTCTTGCAAACATGCGAACAGTTGCCTTGAAAGGTATGCAAACTTTACAGTGTGGGACACAAGCCGGGATAACGGTGTCGCTGTCCACCTGTGATTCCCAGGGAGGGAGGACGGTGATCCTCTGTGCCGCGTCCCTCCCCTGCATCTCTGAGCGTGGACTTGACAAATGCCTCTCGGGAGCAGAGTCACTTTAGGGCATGTTAGGAAGGCTCAGTGTTCTTTTTATTTGAGGGTAGTTGA
>NW_027778391.1:0-291 GCF_054177405.1 Leptonychotes weddellii | reverse complement strand
AAAACAAAAACAAAAATTAAAACACTAATAAAACAGATAATTAATTTACCTGATAAAGAGTTTAAAGTAATGGTCATAAAGATGCTTACCAAACTCAGGAGAAGAATGGAAGAATACCATGAGAATTTCAACAAAGTGTCAAAAATAGAAGAGCCGGGTGATGGGCATTAAGGAGGGCATGTGTTGTAATGAACACTGGATGTTATACACAAATAATGAATCATTGAATGCTATATCAAAAACTAATGACATAAGAGCATAACAAATAAATAAATAAACAAACAAACAAAC
>NW_027778390.1:0-291 GCF_054177405.1 Leptonychotes weddellii | reverse complement strand
GGGGGGCCAACGGTGACCCCGTGAGCTGGGGGTGGCACGTGGTGGACAGAATCTCAGTGGGGGGCAGGGGGGAACCTGGACACCAGTCAGTGTCATTAGGGAAGCCGGCTCCACAGCTCTGACCCGTTGCTTAAGGGAAGGCAACTGCAAGAGAAGACTCTGCCTGGATGAGAAGTCCCCTGCGACTGGGGTGAGCTGTGACCTTGAACTTGGCCGCAGTCTCTCCTGCAAGCTGCCACACACCCAGGCTGCGGTATTGCCTTGTTCCGCTCTCTGAGAGAGGGAATGGGG
>NW_027778389.1:0-3613 GCF_054177405.1 Leptonychotes weddellii | reverse complement strand
TGAACATCTTTTTATGTCTGTTAGCCATTTGTATGTCTTCTTTTGAAAAGTGTCTGTTCATGTCTTCTGCCCATTTTTTGACTTGATTATTTGTTTTTTGGGTGTTGAGTTTGAGAAGTTCTTTATAGATCTTGGATACCAGCCCTTTATCTGTAGTGTCATTTGCAAATATCTTCTCCCATTCTGTGTGTTGCCTCTTTGTTTTGTTGACTGTTTCCTTTGCTGTGCAGAAGCTTTTTATCTTGATGAGGTCCCAAAAGTTCATTTTTGCTTTTGTTTCACTAGCTTTTGGAGATGTATCTTGAAAGAAGTTGCTGTGTCGAAGAGGTTACTGCCTATGTTCTCCCCTAAGATTTTGATGGACTCCTGTCTCACATTGAGGTCTTTCATCCATTTTGAGTTTATCTTTGTGTATGGTATTAGAGAATGGTCGAGTTTCATTCTTCTGTATATAGCTGTCCAATTTTCCCAGCACATTTATTGAAGAAACTGTATTTTTTCCATTTCACATCTTTTCCTGCTTTGTCAAAGATTATTTGACCATAGAGTTGAGGGTCCATATCTGGGCTCTCTATTCTGTTCCATTGGTCTATATGTCTGTTTTTGTGCCAGTACCAAACTGTCTTGGTGATCACGGCTTTGTAATATAGCTTGAAATTAGGCAATGTGATGGCCCCAGCTTTGTTTTCTTTTTTCAACATTTCCTTGGCTATTCGGGGTCTTTTCTGATTCTGTACAAATTTTAGGATTTTTTGTTCCAGGACTTTGAAAAATGTCATTGGAATTTTGAGTGGGATGGCTTTGAAGGTATAGATTGCTCTGGGAAGCATAGACATTTTAACAATGTTTATGCTTCCTATCCATGAGCATGGAATGCTTTTCCATCTTTTTGTGTCTTCTTCAATTTCTTTCATGAGTGTTCTGTTGTTCCTAGAGTATAGATCCTTTACCTCTTTGGTTAGGTTTATTCCGAGGTATCTTATGGTTTTTGGTACTATTGTAAATGGAATCATTTTTCTAATTTCTCTTTCTACAGTTACATGTTAGTGTATTGGAAAGCAACTGATTTCTGTGCATTGATTTTGTACCCTGCCACATTACTGAATTGCTGTATGAGTTCTAGTAAATTTGGGAGTGGAGTCTTTTGGATTTTCCACATAAAGTATCATGTCATCTGTGAAGAGAAAGAGTTTGATTTCTTCTTTGCCAATTTAAATACCTTTTGTTGTTGTTGTTGTTGTCTGATTGCTGTTGCTAGGACTTCTAGTACTATGTTGAACAATAGTGGCGAGATTGGGCATCCTTATCATGTTCCTGAGGCTCTCAGCTTTTCCCTATTGAGGATGACATTCACTGTGGGTTTTTCATAGATGGATTTTATGAACTTGAGGACTGTTCCCTCTATCCCTATACTCTGAAGAGTTTTAATCAGGAAAGTGTGCTGTATTTTGTCAAATGCTTTCTCTGCATCAATTGAGAGGACCGTATGGTTCTTCTCTTTCCTCTTATTAACGTGTTCTATCACACTGATTGATTTGCAAATGTAGAGCCACCATTTCATCCCAGGGATAAATCCCACTTGGTCGTGGTGGATGATCCTCTTAATGTATTGTTGGATCCTATTACCTAGGATTTTGTTGAGAATTTTGGCATCCATATTCATCAGGAGTATCAGTCTGAAATTCTCCTTTTTGATGGGGTCTTTGCCTGGTTTGGGGATTAAGGTAATGCTGGCCTCATAGAATGAGTCTGGAAGCTTTTCTTCTATTTCTATTTTTTGAAACAGCTTCAGTGGAATAGGTATTATTTTTTCTTTGAATGTTTGGTAGAATTCCCCAGGGAATTCATCAGGCCCTGCACTCACTGTTTCAATCTCGTTACTGGCTATTGGCCTATTCAGGTTGTCAATTTCTTCCTGTTTCAGTTTTGGTAGTTCATAGGTTTCTAGGAAGGCATCCATTCCTTCCAGGTTGCTTAATTTATTGGCATATAGTTTTTGATAATAATTTCTAATAATTGTTTCTATTTCCTTGGTGTTAGTCGTGATCTTTCCCTTTTCATTCAAAATTTTATTAATTTGGGTCCTTTCTCCTTTCTTTTGTATAAATCTGGCCAGTGGTTTATTGATCTTATTAATTCTTTCATAGAACCAGCTTCTAGTTTCTTGGTCTGATCTATTGTGTTTCTGGTTTCTAATTCATTGATCTCTGCTCAGTCTTAATTATTTCTCTTCTAATGCATGGCTTAAGCATCGTTTGTTGTTTTTTTCTCCAGTTCTTTAAGGTGTAGAGTTAGTTGGTGAATTTGGGACTCTTCTATTTTTTTGAGTGAGGCTTGGATGGCTATATATTTCCCCCTTAGGACTGCCTTTACAGTATCCTATAGGTTTTGGACTGATGTGTTTTCATTCTCATTGGTTTCCATGAATTGTTTAAGTTCTTCTTTGATTTCTTAGTTGACCCAAACATTCTTGAGCAGAGTGGTCTTTAGTGTCCAAGTATCTGAATTTCTTCCAAAATTTTTTTGTGATTGAGTTCCAGCTTTAAAGCATTATGGTCTGAGAATATACAGGGAATAATCTTAATCTTTTTGTATCAGTTGAGACCTGATTTGTGACCCAGTATGTGGTCTATTCTGGAGAAAATTCCATGTGTGCTTGAGAAGAATGAGTATTCTGTTGTTTTAGGGTGGACTGTTCTGCATATATTTATGAGGTCCATCTCGTCCAGTGTGTCATCCAAAGCTCTTATTTCTTTGTTGATTTTCTGCTTCAATGATCTGTCTATTGCTGAGAGTGGAGTATTGAGGTCTCCTACAATTAATGTATTATTATCAATATGGCTCTTTGTTTTGGTTAACAGTTGGCTTATGTAATTGGCTATTCCCATGTTGGGGACATAGATATTTACAATTGTTATCTAACAATTCTTGTTGTTGGATAGACCCTTTAAGAATCATATAGTGTTGGGGTGCCTGGGTGGCTCAGTCATTAAGCGTCTGCCTTCGGCTCAGGTCATGATCCCAGGGTCCTGGGATTGAGTCCCACATCAGGCTCCCTGCTCAGTGGGGAATCTGCTTCTCCCTCTGCCTCTGCCTCTCTCCTGCTCATGCTCTCTCTCTCTAGTATGAATAAATAAAATCTTAAAAACAAAAAAAAGGACAAAGGCTAAAAATCATTGACCTAAGTATCGTTCCCTGTAAGACTGAAAAAAAGAACATCAAATTAATGAATAGGGAAAAGAAAAAAAGAAAATATATTTTAAAAATTGAAGTAATTTATAAAAATATAAAAATATAGGGGCACCTGGGTGGCTCAGTCATTAAGCGTCTGCCTTCGGCTCAGGTCGTGATCCCAGGGTCCTGGGATCGAGCCCTGCATCGGGCTCCCTGCTCCACGGGAAGCCTGCTTCTCTCTCTCCCACTCCCCCTGCTTGTGTTCCCTCTCTCGCTATGTCTCTCTCTGTCAAATAAATAAATAAAATCTTTAAAAAAATAAAAAAATATATATAAATAAAATTAAAATAACTGTTATAAATAAAACTCAATAAAGAATTGGGGAGATTGGGACGCCTGGGTGGCTCAGTTCATTAAGCATCTGCCTTCGGCTCAGGTC
>NW_027778388.1:0-291 GCF_054177405.1 Leptonychotes weddellii | reverse complement strand
AAAACAAATATTAAAAAGATCTAAAGGGAGAAGTTGATACCAATACAATAATAGGGACTTCAATACCCTACTTGCAACATTATAAAAATAATCTAGACAGAGAATCAATAAAGAAATATTGGATTAAATTATGTATTGAACCAGATGGGCCTAACAGATATATACTGAATATTCTATCAACAGCCCCAGAATGCACACTCTTCCACAGTGCACATGGAACACTCTCTGGGACAGATCTTTTGTTAGGCCACAAAACAAGTCTTAATAAATTTAAGAATATTGAAAACATAT
>NW_027778387.1:0-291 GCF_054177405.1 Leptonychotes weddellii | reverse complement strand
GTGAGACTTGAAGACTGAACAAGGGTTTGCCAATGGGAGTGTAAATTAGCATAAAGTGCTGCCTCTTTCAAGGGCAATATCGGAATATTTATCAACATTTAAAAAGTGCATTCCTTGGGGCGCCTTGGTTAAGTATCTGCCTTCTGCTCAGGTCATGATCCCAGGGTCCTGGGATGGAGCCCCATGTCGGGCTCTGCTCAGCGGGGAGCCTGCTTCTCCCTCTCCCTCTGCCCGCCACTCTGCCTGCTTGTGCATGTGCACGCACTCTATTAAATAAAAGCTTTTTTTTTT
>NW_027778386.1:0-291 GCF_054177405.1 Leptonychotes weddellii | reverse complement strand
TGAATCTAAGGCCCATGTTACATATTGGGCCCGCGGAGGTCAGCGGGCTTAAATCAAACATCTGTAAAATTCTTAAAGCCCAACGAGACCAAATCTTGACATTTTCTGTAATTTCAAGATTGGTTTTCCTTTATTCAGATACTTTTCCTGCTTAGAAAAGCATTTGGTCTATTAGAAAAGCATTTCTAGTTATTTATTTTTTTTTTTTTTAAGATTTTATTTATTTATTTGACACGGAGAGAGTGAGAGAGAGAGAGAGCATAAGCAGGGGGAGTGGCAGGCAGGCAGAGG
>NW_027778385.1:0-291 GCF_054177405.1 Leptonychotes weddellii | reverse complement strand
TGTAAACATTTTGTGTATAATTGTTTTATAGTCTGTGTCTGATCATTCTAGCATCTGAGGTGCTTGGGCTGATCCTCAGTGATGGTGGGTCATGTTCTCACATGTTTTTTACTTTTGGTCTGTTGGCTCATGTTCAGCAGAGGTTTATCTAGGAGAATTTCTATGGGCCTGGATGGAGTGTGCCTCCCTCTGGAGCATGTTTGGGTTTCTTGTGCTAGGATCTTCAGGCCTATGGCCAAAGTAGGGTCACCAGCATCTTGACCCTTTAGCATGAATCCAACTCCAAACTGA
>NW_027778384.1:0-291 GCF_054177405.1 Leptonychotes weddellii | reverse complement strand
TTTCAGGAATTCCTAGAAATTGAGCCTGTCTTGGTGGATGGGTTGAAGTGGGTTGGGGGGCACCTTTAGGTATGTGTGTATATCTCTTCAGATATCTTTTTTCTTTGGAAGGAAATAGACACATAGTTACACAGACACATGCAAAGACACACACAGCCTTCCCGAACAGGCTAACTACTATAAGGAAGCCAAACGATAGAACTGCACCCTTATAATGAAGGGCAAGGGGTCAAGGAAGCCAAGTTTACAGTTTTCTAAATAAAATAGTTTTTTTTTTAAAAGATTTATTTA
>NW_027778383.1:0-291 GCF_054177405.1 Leptonychotes weddellii | reverse complement strand
TCCTCAGTTGCTTTCAGTTGTGCTTATAGATCAACTATGTATCTAAAAAGACTATTAAATGTATAAATACACATGCACACACACACATACACACAGAGACACATCTTGAGATATTGTGTGTTCAATTCCAGACCACCACAATAAAGCAAACACTGCACTAAAGTGAGTCATATAAAAGTGCATAGAAAAGTTCTGTTTACACTATACTGTAGTCTACTAAGTGTGAAATAGCATTATATAGAAAAACAATGTACATACGTTGATTAAAAAATACTTTATTGCTGGGGCGCC
>NW_027778382.1:0-291 GCF_054177405.1 Leptonychotes weddellii | reverse complement strand
CACGTGTGGGCTTTTCTTTAAGTTGCAGTTTTGAGATTTTATGTCTATAGACTCAGTCATGTCTGGCGGGTTGATAGTCGTCTGTAACACCGTGAACAACAGATGTGAATAAGGTGGAAAATCTATAGTCACACACACGTCCTTGTTTTATAGGCTGCTCGTAACACAAGGCTATTTCTCTCCGCTAAAAACGCTATGTCGTTTTCCCCGCAGATATCTACCCAAAGCCCAAACCCCCGTACCGCCCCCAACCTGGAATGCCGGACGACAGTGGAAGTAAGAATTTTCAGC
>NW_027778381.1:0-291 GCF_054177405.1 Leptonychotes weddellii | reverse complement strand
ATGAAATGAATAATACCATTTTTCTTATTCAAGCTTATCAATCACCTACTGCTTTTCTTGCTTAGAGGAAAATATAAAATTTTTAAAAAGGATAAATTTGCTTAAGGTGTATTTTGAATGGCCTCTGTCCAAATTTTCCATGCAGGATTAGTACCTAAATACCTCTCCCAACACCTACTGCAACCCTGTATTTTTTTTTTCTCAAAAGATAAATTCTTAGTTCAGTTCTGTTCATTCAGGTTTCAAAACAAGTGTTTTGCTACATGGTTAAAAAGGTAAAAAAAAAAAAAA
>NW_027778380.1:0-291 GCF_054177405.1 Leptonychotes weddellii | reverse complement strand
ACCAGGATTTGGGATTTATATTGTCAAGCAAACTCAAATACGAAATAAACAGTTTAGCATCGTGACTGCTTATGGTATGTGTTCTCTAACTGTTAAGCATATCACATAGACACACACAAGTTGAATTTGAAGGATTTAAAATTTTTCCGATGTTTTTCCTCCTTTATACACATATCTTTGCAGTTCCAATTAAATTAAGAAAACCATTTCCTAGACAATTGAAAAGGTAAAACATGACCTGGACAAAAGTTTCTGGGCAACTTTTCAGCCTTCAAGAAGGACTGAAGAGAG
>NW_027778379.1:0-291 GCF_054177405.1 Leptonychotes weddellii | reverse complement strand
CTGTCTAACACAGAAACACTGTGTTGCAATCAGAGGAAGTATCAGGAGGACAAACCCTCGGGGCCCCCACGCCAGAGACGGCCGCTGACACTTCGCAGCATCCTCTGCGGGGAGGATGGACTAGCCTTTCCCGTCCTGGGTCTCCGGGAACGCGGAAGGAAGGATGTCTTGGGAGCGTGCCTGCCCCACTAGGAAGCAGAGGGCCTCAGGCCAGCGGGAACGTGGACGCCCTTCCTGCCCGCCCGGCACTGGCCCATCCCAGGGCCTCCTCGGTGCCCACTGAGGTCACCC
>NW_027778378.1:0-3614 GCF_054177405.1 Leptonychotes weddellii | reverse complement strand
TTCCTCTCTCCCTGCCTCCCGTCTCCTCCTCTCTTCCGTCTTCTTCCTCCTCTGCCTCCCTCTTGTACAAATTGTGCCTGGCCACCATCATTAAGAAGAAAAGATTGGGTCTGAGTGGAGAAGACCGTAGACCGTAGATAATGCCTTAAATAGGCCAGCCATTTATCTCAGATCTTCCTGTGTTCGGGACAGTTTCTACCCACCGCATCGGCATCTCTATGCCTAATGGCTGTTTTCATGCCACAGCGGAATGTCACGCTGCCTGGTGCGTGACACGCTGACAGAAACGCTCAACCGATGCTTCTGGAGAGTTGGTTTATAAAGACTCCAGATCCGTTGTTGCTGAATTAGGAGAAGCCCGATGAGAGTGTTACATCATTTCTGATATATCTCTCAGGTTTAAGCTGCACTTGCAAGCTGGCACGCTGGACTCGTAGTGCCTCTTCCCTGTGTCACTTTCCCACACTCCAACCAGTGGGATCGGCCCTCGCCAAAGAAACAACATGCCTGGATGCTGTTCTTCAGGGTAGCTTCTGGGAGATACCAAACTCCGGCATGACTTTACCCACCTCAGCCTTGATTTCCCCATCCCTGCAATGGGAACCCTGATGCCTGTGTTGAAAATTACTTCAAGAATTAAAGAAAATGTACATGAAGCATTTGGCCAATACTTAGCAAGTAGGAAGCAACCCAGGTCGTGTCTGTTCCTCACGTCATCAGGCGAACGCCCAGCTCCTAAGGACCAGCAGGAGGCGTGTTTGGTCTTGGCAGTCTGTCCAGAGCCTCCCGCATAGCTGGTCTTCAGCGTTGGCGTGGGTCCCGGACAGGAGCCTTCCTAGCTCATCAGAGGTCCCTCCACTGCTCCCGGGAGGTGACTCAGGGCCTATGTGTGCTCTTCCTCTCAGAGCCGGAATCCAGCCTCACATCCCTGAGCGCCGAGGCAGCATCATGCATTAGTTCAGGACCAGAAGCGCCGGCCTCTGGCTATCGTGAGTCCTGTGAATGCCCATGCTCTTTTCTCTTTCTTCTTCCTCACTTGGCCTCCCCCTGCCCTCCGCCCATTCCCGCCTAAGCTCCGCTCCCAGAGCGGCACATTGACTTCCCTGGAACCCTTCACAGTTCCTTCCCCAAACGCTGGAGGTTGTTTGGTTCCTGTAGATGGTTCAGAGGCCATGGATTACTCCAAGTCATCCTCCACGCCCAGTGCACGGGCTGTTGGCCCTAATGTCGTCCTTCCTTACTTTTCTTGGTAACATGTTGGTCACGACACCACATCGCCTTGCGGGTGGGGAGCTTGATGTGTTTGGCAGAAAATTGCTTGACACCTCTGTACCCTGCCAGTGGGTCCTGAGGACCACGAGGCCCAACCAGAAGGGGACTTCCATGACCCAACGGGCCATGCGTGAGCAGCTGCGGCCCTCAGTCATGAGGCCACTGCAGGCTCACCTATCTGTGAAGCAGAGGAGTGCCTGAGGGGCTGGACGGCGCCTGAGGAAACGAAAAGGTCCCTGTGTTCCTAAGAGCTCTAAAGGGCAGGGCCCGCTGCCCTCCCATGGGGCTGGGGGTCCCTGAGTGGTAGGACCCGGACATCTACCCCTTGGTCCCAGATATCGCCTGCACCTCCTACAGGAGAACAGGACCACCGTGGTCCCACAAAGACACTCATACGAACTTCTTGCTGGTGCTCAGGCCCAGGGCGGTGCCTACTCGCCTGCAGATGGGAATGGGAGTGCCCTTCAGCAAGGGCAGGAGTTGCAGCCTGGCATCCAAGTGTGTCCCTGCCAGCTCTGTGACAAGAAGTCCCAAGATTTCCTCATCTGCAAATGGAGATATGAATTTGTGGGGAGTCTATGAGGCCCCAAAAGGATAATGTATGTGGTATGGGACCTGTACATAAATCGGTGCATCGCGAATGCCGTACAAGGACACGAACACCATATGGGATGCAGATCAGTGCGGGGTTTATCAAGAAATTCACGTGAGATTCCCTGTGTCTAGGGAGACATTCAAAAGGATCATGACCGGAAGAAATCGGCATTTCTCTGAGTGCACTGAGAAAGAAAACATAGTTGTGCAGACATTGATAGGTGCCAAAATATGAATCAAGCAAGAGGATTTATTTCTCAAAGGCAGTTAGACAGGATGAAGACCCTGACTATGGAGTCAAAGCAGAGATCTTGACTCCTCTTGACTCCGCATCTGGAGGCCTGAAGCTGGCAGGGTCTCACAAGACCTGAGGAAGAAGAGAATCAGGAGAAGTGGTCCCCACTTCATCAAGCTGATTCAGAGGCTTTTGAACAGGCAGATGAGTAACAGAAATGTTGGCGATTGCATGCTGGCTTTCAGTAACATTTGGCAGTGTCTTTGTTTCCCAAATGGCAAATCAGTGCTGTGTGCAGATGGTGGTTCTTGGTGAGGCGGTCAGCAGTAGGAAGGCTGGCAGCGTCTGCACATCGAACAGGGGTGGCAGCAGGTGGTCCTCCGGCAGGTGGTGCGGCAGCAGTTTGGCTGGCAACCAGGCTAGCAGCAGCTGGATCCACAGCCCTGGGCTAGGCATCCAGGCAGGCAGCAGCAGGTGGGGAGGTAGCAGGTTCTCCTGCAGTACACGCGGGTAGAGCAGGCTGGCTGACAGCAGCTGGACCCACAGCAAGGTTGTCCACAGCCACTGGACCCACAGCAGCTGGGTTGACAGCAGCTGGAGACACAGCAGCTGGGTCGGCAGCAGGTGGTCCTACAGCAGGTGGTCTGACAGCAAGTTGGGGGGCAGCAGCAAGGCTGGCAGCAGCTGGACCCGTAGCAGCTGGACCCGCTGCTGCCTTGTCCACAGCCGCCGCCGCACCCGCAGCAGCTGGGCCGGCAGCAGGTGGTCCTGCAGCAGGTGGTCTGACAGCCAGTTGGGGGGCAGCAGCAAGGCTGGCAGCAGCTGGACCCGCTGCCGCCTTGTCCACAGCCGCTGCCGCCGCACCCGCAGCAGCTGGGCTGGCAGCAGGTGGTCCTGCAGCAGGTGGTCCTGCAGCACGTAGGCTGGCAGCAAGGGGAGCAGCAGCACGACTCGGTCATGGTGTCACGGGTGGAGGGGGAGCTTCTGTTCAGAGGTGAGTTTCTCAGATTCTGTTGTGTCCTCTTGTTGTGGGGCTTTTATGCACTGGATCCCCAAATTTGGACCAATGGGCCTGACTGTCTTGTTGTTGTTTACATTGCTTGCCTAATAGTTTGGGAATTGAAGAAGAGGAAGTTTTTTTCCCGAATGTTCTGAATCTTTCGAAAATAAGTGCTTAACGTGTTTCTTAATTGAGAATAACTCATGGAGACATTTCCTGATGACAACAAGGTGGTCCCATCAGAAGCATCATTCTTGTTTCAATAATTTCATCACGTGACATAACTCCCCCTGGCCTGGGAAGTGGTTGGCGAGTCAGTTTAGTGGTCCTTCCCCAGCGTTGGTCCTTAGGTTGCATGTAGATTAGGACTATCCCTGAGATGAGGGGCATGATTGTTGTTGGTATGTTCATAGAGATGAATTGGGATCATGCCTGAGCCCAAGTCGGTTTCCCCACAAAGCCTGATTCCAGACTCCCACAGGCGTCAGTCTCTTGTGGCACCCTACCCCACCT
>NW_027778377.1:0-291 GCF_054177405.1 Leptonychotes weddellii | reverse complement strand
TGGAAGGAGACAGAAAATGAACACAATAAATAAAGAGATCACATAGTATGTTAGAAAATGAATCATGCAAAGGAAAATAGAAAAGGCAGAGAATGGTAAATGGGATCAAGAGGGTCAGGATTGGGGGAGGAGCAGGTTGCAGAATTAAATAGAACAGTAAAGGTAGGCCTCTTGGAGCAAATAGGTTCCAAGTAAAGACGTGAAAGAGATGGGGTTAACTAAGGTCAGGAACATGGCAGGGATGTCCACTATCACCACTGCTATTCAACATAGTATTACAAGTCCTAGCCA
>NW_027778376.1:0-291 GCF_054177405.1 Leptonychotes weddellii | reverse complement strand
TGTAAAAAAAGAAATCATCATCTTTGTCTTTTCCACAGCCTTTCATTAAAGACAATTTAATGGACCACTGTATTTCAGACATTACCACATACAGCAGGTCATGTATAAGGTAAAAGACCTACAATAGCACTAGCAAACAAGGGTAGGACAGGGTGGTAGGTAGGACCCACCGTACAGAGAGGGCCAGGGACCCTACTGCGCTGTGCAAAACACATAAGAAAAACCAAGAAGGCTATGCAGCCATCAAAAGGAATGAGATCTTGCCATTTGCAACGACGTGGATGGAACTGG
>NW_027778375.1:0-291 GCF_054177405.1 Leptonychotes weddellii | reverse complement strand
AGACCTGTACCTCTGAAACAAATAATACATTATATATTAAAAAAGAAAAAGTAGGAAGGGCAAAATGAAGGGGGGAAATTGGAGGGGGAGATGAACCATGAGAGACTATGGACTCTGAGAAACAAACTGAGGGTTCTAGAGGGGAGGGGGGTGGGGGATGGGTTAGCCTGGTGATGGGTATTAAGGAGGGCACGTGCTGCATGGAGCACTGGGTGTTATACTCAAACAATGAATCATGGAACACTACATCAAAAACTAACAATGTAAGGTATGGTGATTAACATAACATAA
>NW_027778374.1:0-291 GCF_054177405.1 Leptonychotes weddellii | reverse complement strand
AGTAGCCACTTCATGGGTTTAAACCAGTGGTTCTCAACTGGGGGTGATTCTGTCCCCAGGGGACATGGGTGGTGTCTGGGGACACATTGTGTGGTCATGACTGGAGGTGGGGGTGCTCCTGGCATCTATGGATGGGGGCCAGGAATGCTGTAAATATCCCCTAACACACAGCCCAGTAAGAGTGCCAAGGTGGACAGCCTGGCTGTTTCCTTCCTGGGCTGTCTCAAGAACTCCCAAGAGAAGGCCAAGGGGTGGGGATGCTACTCCGGGCCCTCAGCCCCGCTGTGAACC
>NW_027778373.1:0-291 GCF_054177405.1 Leptonychotes weddellii | reverse complement strand
AACCCTGACTAATAGAGATTTTGTAGGATACACTTCCCATACAAGGGATACTGAGTAAAATCATCATCATATTTCTCAGCAGAAATGATGCGGACCAGAAGACAGTGAGATGATATAAAGTACTGCTAGAGAACAAAGAAAAAGCTTCCAACCAAGAATTCTACATATAGCAAACTGTTATGTATCAACACTCCAAATCAACACTCCAAAATAAACAAAAGCTGAGGTAACTGATTACTGCTAGAACTGTCCACCAAAAAAATGCTAGATTTCAAAATGAAAGAATGACAG
>NW_027778372.1:0-291 GCF_054177405.1 Leptonychotes weddellii | reverse complement strand
TGTATCTGTATAGATCCTGTTGCTTCTGCTTCTCTGAAGAACCCCGACTATGATGCCAGGGCCCCAGCTGGCTTCTACTGGGAGCTCACAGGGAGTGGAAATCCCATTCTCAGCTTGCCCCGTGGCCAACCTTGAGTGACACCTGGAATGGAGATGCGTGGTCCATCTTGTGGGCCTGGGGAGCCCAGGTCTTCTCTGCGATGCTGTGGGAAAGCTTTCAGCACAAGGTCAGAGAAGGGAAGCCACAGGCTCTAGGGGTCCTGGCTCCTTGTCCATCCCGTTCTCTTCAGT
>NW_027778371.1:0-291 GCF_054177405.1 Leptonychotes weddellii | reverse complement strand
TAATGATATTGTTGTGTGTATTTTATGTCATTCTAACTAAATTAGTTAATCAGAATTTTTCATGGACTGGGCGGTTCCTCTCCTCCAAACACTTTTTTTTTTTTTAAAGGAATGTGTCACACCCTATATGCATAATAACACATGTGATGTTGCCAGAGGCATGGATCTGGTCATAAGCAAGAGGCGGTTCCATATCGGCGAGCAGGGCTCCCATCTGGGTGATTTTACACAAATCCGTTAACACTCATCACTTCATCTGTAGAATGGGGTGGCTGTCCTACCATCTCAGTG
>NW_027778370.1:0-291 GCF_054177405.1 Leptonychotes weddellii | reverse complement strand
CTCCCTCTCCCTCTGCCTCTTCCCTGCACCTGTGCACTCACATGCACGTGCGCTCTCTCTCTCTCAAATAAATAAATAAAATCTTTTTTAAAAATTTTTTTTTATTCTTATGTTAATCCCCATACATTACATCATTAGTTTTAGATGTAGTGTTCCATGATTCATTGTTTGTGCATAACACCCAGTGCTCCATGCAGAATGTGCCCTTCTCAATACCCACCACCAGGCTAACCCATCCTCCCACCCCCCTCCCCTCTAGAACCCTCAGTTTGTTTTTCAGAGTCCATCGTC
>NW_027778369.1:0-291 GCF_054177405.1 Leptonychotes weddellii | reverse complement strand
TCTTTCTTTCTTTCTTTCTTTCTTTCTTTCTTTCTTTCTTTCTTTTCTTTCTTTCTTTCTTTCTTTCTTTCTTTCTTTCTTTCTTTCTTTCTTCTCTCTCTCTCTTTCTTTCTTTCTTTTTTTCTATTGAGAGAATATGTGAGTGGGAGGTTGGGGGTGGGGAGGGGCAGAGGGAGAAAGAGAATCTTATTCAGGCTCTGGGCTCGATCTCAGGACTCTGAGTCCATGACCGGACCTGAAACTAAGAGTCAGTTCCTCAACCAACTAAGCCACCCACGTGCCCCTGTTTGA
>NW_027778368.1:0-291 GCF_054177405.1 Leptonychotes weddellii | reverse complement strand
AACTGTGAGTCATCAGCAGCCAACACTCCTGGCAGCTAATATCTTGGGATCTGAGCAGCACACTACAGCATCCACCAGAAATGTCAACAACAATTATCTCTGGGTTTGGGGATTAAGGTTGGTTTTCTCTCTCTCTCTCTCTTTTTTTTATGTTTTCCAAATTTTCCACAACAAATATAGTATTTATGAGTTAATTCACGTGAAGCACTTAGCACAATTCCTGGAATGCATTTAAGTACTCAATAAATTTAGTTATAATTATTTTTTATTTAGAAATATACACATATAAAA
>NW_027778367.1:0-3614 GCF_054177405.1 Leptonychotes weddellii | reverse complement strand
TTTTTTAAAGATTTTATTTATTTATTTGAGACAGAGAGAATGAGAGAGAGAGAGCACATGAGAGGGGGGAGGGTCAGAGGCAGAAGCAGGCTCCCTGCCGAGCAGGGAGCCCGATGCGGGACTCGATCCAGGGACTCCAGGATCATGACCTGAGCCGAAGGCAGTCGCTTAACCAACTGAGCCACCCAGGCGCCCGGGAAGCCATTTTTTATCTTTCAAACTGGCAATGGTAAATGGTAGTGCTTGATGTTGGCAAATGTTCAAGATATTCTCATGCAAAGCTGATAGAAGAGAAAAAAATGTTATATATCTCAATTTGGCAAAGTGGATGAAAATGCTTACAATATGGATATCCTTTGACCCATCAACAGGTCTAGAAATCTAAATCAGAGAGCTAACAAAGGTTGTGTGCCAAAATTAGCCGCAGGAATGCACAGCATTGCTTCTCATAGTGAAAATTTTGAAAGCAAAATTAAACATGAAATACTAGATCAGTAGTTGAATTACTTTATATATTTCTTTATAATGGTGTATCCTTTATCCACCAAACCACATGTAGCAAATTAAATGAAAACGAATTATTCTTTAACAATTTGTATTTATTCAACATGTACATTATGTGAGGGGCTTTTTCTAGGTGCTTATGATAAAGCAATGAACAAGATTGGTGAAGTCCCTAATCTCACAGACTTTACCTGCCAGCGAGTTCAAGCTAATTTCAGATAGCAAACACTTTGATAAAAATAAAGCAGGCTATGGACTAGAATAAAACAAATTAGGTAACAGTATCTATTGTATGATCTCATTTTAAGGGATAATTATATACACAGAAATAGTTTACACACGCATAGAATAGATTCTATAATTTCACTTTTTTGGTGTCCTATATGTTTAAAAAGTATGCATATATTGCTTTCTTTTTAAAACAAGTTATTTGTAAACTTAAAAGTTAATCTGAGGGGTGACTGGGTGGCTTGGTTGGTGGGGTGACCAACTCTTGATTTTGGTTCAGACCATGATTTGGGCGTGTTGGGATCCAGCCCCCAGTCGGGCTTCCACTCACCTGGGAGTATGCTTCTCTCCCTCTCCCTCTGCCCTTCCCCGATCCCTTGCGCACTCTCTCTCTCTCTCTCTCTCTAAAATAAATAAATAAATAAATCTTTTAAAAGAAGTTAATCTAAGCAGCAGAAATACTTTAAATCATTTTTCTTTTAATGTTTTATAATTAACTGTTATAATTTCCTATATCTATTAATTATCATAAATTAAAACTCAGATTTTCTAATATCAAGTGACCTAAAGCATAATTAGATAAGGTGCATCTCTGTCCCTTTTCATCCACTTAGTAAATATTTATTAGGATAGCATGTGTTCACTGTATACATTTTTAAACCCATCCCCATAAATAATCTTATAGCAATACATAAATTTGGTTATATGCATGTATGTATAGTCCTTTCATAGTGAAGTCTGTATTTCTTCACACTCTTTTTTGCTTTATTGAACAGGTGTCTGCAAATTTCTTCTTTACCTGCACATGGTGACCCGCATTATCAGCCCAAATGCACCATTCTACTTTTCCTCTTCCTCAGCTCCCTGGTCATATGCTACTCTAAAGACAAGTAAGCGTCGTGTGGAAATGCAGGACGACCCTCAACCACCTGGACATGGGAGATGCTGGAGAAATTCGTTACTTCCTATTCTTCAGACTGATGATTCTGGAGACCTCCTGTATGATTCACAGGGGTCTCAGCAGATACGGGCTCCGGATGTTACAGCCTATTGGCCTTTGTCATCCTTTCTGTTTCCTCGTGCCTACTAAGGTGCCGCCTCCTAGAAACTCGGTTCACCCAAGTCCCATCCCAGGTTCTGATTAAAATAAGATGTCAGATGCACTCACAAAGGGTTGTGGGTTTTGTTGTTGTTCATTTTATAAAAATGAGCTGTGTTATAGAAAATGTTTTGTGTTGTGATTTGTTCATTTTTTTAAATGGAAATTCCTCTCAGCATGTTAATGCATATGAATATACCTCTCCCACTTATTCTCTCTCCCACCCTCCCTCTCTGCCTGCCTCAGGATGCATATGCACATAAGAGATATGATGAGTAATACACATACAGATATATAGATATAGATATGATTCTGGTTCTTTGTTTATCCTTTTACCATCTCAAATAAAGCTGGAAGGAACCTTGGTATGTTCTAGTACTTGCTTTCTGTGGGCTGAATTGAAGAGTGAGAGTTCCTTGTCAAAAGGTATGTCAACAGTATTTTAATAGTGTTACATGGTGACCGATGGGAGCTACACCTGTTGTAGGCACAGCATAATGTATAGACTTGTTGAATCACTATGTTGTATACCTGAAATGAATGTCATATCCTGCGTCACCTATACTCAGTTTTTTTCTGAAAAGGTGTGCATATACTCTTCTTTATAATTTTAACAATGATGTTGCCAATTATTGTCTTTAAAAAAGGTAGTATTACTGGGGCGCCTGGGTGGCTCAGTTGGTTGGGCGACTGCCTTCGGCTCAGGTCATGATCCTGGAGTCCCGGGATCGAGTCCCGCATCGGGCTCCCTGCTCGGCGGGGAGTCTGCTTCTCCCTCTGACCCTCCTCCCTCTCATGCTCTCTGTATCTCATTCTCTCTGTCTCAAATAAAAAAAAAAAAAAAAAAAAAAGGTAGTATTACTTCCCATTTTTATCAAAAATGTTTTAAAATATTCTTTACCACACAAAACCTACTGGAAATAGGCTTTATAACTTACTTGTTTTCAGTTTAATGTAAAATGGTATATTATTGTTACTTTTATTTACATTGGTCTACTAGTGAATTTCACTTTTCATATGCTTCATGGCCTTTACATTTGTACCTCTGTTAATTATTATATTTAATTTTCTTTCCATTGTTTGTTCTTTCTTTTGCAAATTTGTATTATGTCATTTTATATCATGATAATAACATATCACCATCTGCATAATGAAAGCTTTCCACCTCACATGTTTGTCTACTGGCATTTTTTATGGTAACTTTTGTTCAACAAAGGTTTACATTTTTCTATCACTCAATATGCAAATTTTTCTTTAAGAAATACTTAGGTTTCAAGCCTTGATTAAAAAGAGAATTTCTTGGACTCCCCATTTGTACTCTGCTAGGTTTTCTATTGGCGTTAACTCTTTTCATTTTGTTTTTAACATTCAACCATCTAAAATTTATTTTGATAGGAGGGCTAAGATTTGCGTGAGTGTAGAGCCCTTTATTTTCATCTTCTAGATAGACAGTCGACTGTGGCAATACCATTCATTAAATAAGCCACTGATTTTTTATTAGATTATGCTAACACCTATTTCTATATTCTGATACCCACTTTTGTTCCAGTGATTTATTTTTCTAATTTCATGTTTCAGTAGTGATCAGTTAGCTTATGCTGAGCTTCAAACATCCCCAAAATGTCAATGTTTTAAACCAACAAATGTCTATTTTTGCTCATTATGCATGTTCGGTGCAGCTATTTTGAGATCCATGGTGAACTAGTCTCCAGTAACACGCATCCTTCCACTGTCTTATAGCAAGTAGAAGGGAGTTATGACCAGACATTCACTGTGTTTCTGC
>NW_027778366.1:0-291 GCF_054177405.1 Leptonychotes weddellii | reverse complement strand
ATGCTTCTGCTAGAGGCATTGAACAAAACAGACGCAATCCTTGTTCTTGAGAGGCTTATAGTGTATTACCACCTAGTTGTTCCTTCTCCCCGTTTCCCTTCCCAGGTTTAATGAATAGATGAGTGATGTTCATTTTATCTTGATGGCTTGCAGGCCCACTGCCCTCCCCCAGCATCCCCCCGAGCTGTGCCAAGCTCCGTGGGGCTTAGGCAGTGCTAAAACCTGGGGGGAGGGGAAGGGCACCATCAATTAATTGTCACCTGGGTTACCACTGGGACATCCATCCATCAC
>NW_027778365.1:0-291 GCF_054177405.1 Leptonychotes weddellii | reverse complement strand
CAGACATGATGGATTTGTATGGCCTGGCCAGTAAAATATAGGCCAACTTGTAGAAGTTGCTAGAAGGCGTATCTTTTTCTTAACAAAACTTTGAAAGAGTCTGAGCTGGCCGAAGACAGAATGCATGGTCTCAGAAGATGGCATCTCCTACACTGGGCACATTCCAGCGTAGGCTACATTAACACGTGGTTGGATTGCTGTAAAATGGATTAAAGTATCAGAGAGGCATTTTGATTACATGGTACTTATAGTTTTTGGAATTTATAAAGATCCCTCTTTTAACAATCATAA
>NW_027778364.1:0-291 GCF_054177405.1 Leptonychotes weddellii | reverse complement strand
TTTAAAATGCATTTTGCATAATTATTAATACAGAAACACCAGCTTTCTTCAGGATAGTATTTGCCTGGTGAATCTTTTTCAGTCCTTTCAACTTTTGAGGTTCTTACATTTTAGATTAAGTCTCTTGTAAATAGCATTTCACACATTTAACCAATCTATCCTTGTGGTCATTCAATTAGAGAGGTTTTTTTTTTTTTTTTTAAAGATTTTATTTATTTATTTGAGAGAGAGAGAATGAGAGACAGAGAGCACGAGAGGGAAGAGGGCAGAGGGAGAAGCAGACCCCCTGCT
>NW_027778363.1:0-291 GCF_054177405.1 Leptonychotes weddellii | reverse complement strand
AAGAGTCTTTAACTTGTCTCTACTGTGAACAAATTAAAACTGAAAATCAAATGCAAAGCACTAGACATATAGTTTAGGCAATAAAGACTGCCCAGAATTCCAGTCAGAGGGACCATACTCAAAAGAAAGGCCTTGGGGAATGACTGGAGAATAAATTGGTAAAAATAAAATTCTTAAGTTATGTGTATATATATATATAGACGAGGATGTAGGTTAGGCTTCTTGTGACAGACACCCAAAATAATAGTGGTTTACTCCAGAGAAAAGTTTTTCTTTCACATAAAAGTGTTA
>NW_027778362.1:0-291 GCF_054177405.1 Leptonychotes weddellii | reverse complement strand
AACATCCCTGTATCTTGTAGTACTACCTGAAATGAAAACCCAAAGAAGGTCCAAATAAAGTAACAAGCAATGATGAATCTGTACTCCCTTTCAAAGGGTATTTGCAAGTTTCATGTTTTAAATTGTGTTCATTACCATCTTCTCTGCAGCTGATGCTAAGCTGTGGAGCACACACACTAAAGTGCCACCAATAATTAGGACAAAAAGGCATTCTAAAACTAGCAAAAAAAACACTGAACTGCTCTTAATCAATTGAACATTCTTATTTCAATGCAAATACAATAAGGACCA
>NW_027778361.1:0-291 GCF_054177405.1 Leptonychotes weddellii | reverse complement strand
TCTAGACAGTGTTCCCTTAACGTTTCTTGTAGGACAGGTCTACTGGTAAACTTAGAGGGGATTTTACTTGGGAAAGTCTTCATTTCTACATCTATGGAAAACAGTTTTGCCAGGTGAAGTATTCTTGGTGGCTCTTTTTTGATCTTTCAGTACCTGAGTACATTATGCCATGCCCCTCTTCATATTGGGTCTGCTGAGAATCCCACTACTAATTTCCTAGGAGCTCTCTTGCACAAGATGAGTTGCATTTGTCAGGCTGTTTCAAAAGTCTCTCTTCACCTGTATTTGCTA
>NW_027778360.1:0-291 GCF_054177405.1 Leptonychotes weddellii | reverse complement strand
ATTTAGGTCTCTTTTATGCCAATACAGGACAACTATCTAATTATCTAGAAAATCAAATTTAAATGAAGTACTCAGAAGGTAGCCCATTTGATGGGTATAATCTAGATGATCTTAAACTAAATTTATTCCTTACTCCTCAATAAAGTGCAGTGACTCCAGATATATGTTCTACACATGCAAGGACTTCTTTCCTTGGTCAGGGCAGAAATATAATAATCTGTACTTCCACAAAGTACCTTTATTTGTTTATCCATGAAGAAAGCTTACTTTATTTGCATTTGTCTTGTTTTG
>NW_027778359.1:0-291 GCF_054177405.1 Leptonychotes weddellii | reverse complement strand
CTTGCAGCTTCCTTTATGTGCACGCTGCACGGCTCGGGGACCAGGCCTCAGGCTGCAAGCCCCAGGGCTGCCCCCGCTTGGGGCCACGGGTCCGTTGTGTAACCTTGGGCCACCCTCCCTGCACTCTGATTCGGTGACTTCATCTGCAGATCGGGGGTGAATGTCCATGTATTGTTACTGAGGGGATGTAAAAAACACAAATGACTTCAGAGTCTGCTGGAAATAGGAAACAGGAAAGACCATAGGCGAGAACAGGACAACGAACGGTTTAGAAGGAAATATGCAAATATT
>NW_027778358.1:0-291 GCF_054177405.1 Leptonychotes weddellii | reverse complement strand
CCTCCACCCCTAGAGCAACGCGCTGTACCTGGACAAGGCAAAGCTGTTAGCAGCTCTTGAGTCCTTTGCTGTTATTTGAGGAAGTATCAAGTAACAGACTCTTCAACACAAATCTATCAGTTTCAAATGAAATCTACCAGTTTCGGGACTAAAGACATGTTTTTGCCAAACCCCTTTAAATACATGCTGTTGCTAGGCCGGTGGCTAGGGCCATGGCAAGTCCCCAAGGTACGGTTTGTTTAAATGCAGTAGGCACTCCCAATGCCTACTTAACAGAATGTATTTAACCAC
>NW_027778357.1:0-291 GCF_054177405.1 Leptonychotes weddellii | reverse complement strand
GATTGGCTCATTCTGATTCCTTAGAAAAATCAAGAATAAATTATTAGACATAAGGGAGACATTTAGACAAGAATGTAGTGATCTTTGAGAATCTGTAGGCATTACTAAGAAGAAGTTACCAAAATACACCCAGGATCTAGTGTATTGCTCTGTTCTGTTCACTTGTCTGATTATATTCTCTCTCTCTCTCTCTCTCTCTTTTTTCCCCACTGGAACAGACTTCTAAAAGTTTTCATTTTGTGCTCTGCTGCTATATCACTTTCCAGTAGCCGGCTGACAGAGACTCCCTTC
>NW_027778356.1:0-3614 GCF_054177405.1 Leptonychotes weddellii | reverse complement strand
ACATTGGGCTCCCTGCTTAGCAGGAAGCCTGCTTCTCCCTCTCCCACTCCCCCACTTGTGTTCCCTCTCTCACTGTGCCTCTGTCAAACAAATAAAATCTTTAAAAAAAAATAATAAAGGGCTAGTATCCAAAATCTATAAAGAACTTATCAAACTCAACACCCAAAGAACAAATAATCCAATCAAGAAATGGGCAGAAGACATGAACAGACATTTCTACAAAGAAGACATACAAATGGCCGACACATGAAAAAAATGCTCAACATCACTTGGCATCAGGGAAATACAAATCAAAACCACAATGAGATACCACCTCACACCAGTCAGAATGGCTAAAATTAACAAGTCATGAAATGACAGATGTTGGCAAGGATGTGGACAAAGGGCAACCCTCCTACACTGTTGGTGGGAATGCAAGCTGGTGCAGCCACTCTGGAAAACAGTAGGGAGGTTCCTCAAAAAGTTGAGACAGAACTACCATACGATCCAGCAACTGCACTACTGGGTATTTACCCCAAAGATACAAATGTAGTGACCCAAAGGGGCACCTGCACCCCAATGTTTATAGCCACAATGTCCACAATAGCCAAACTATGGAAAGGGATGTCCATCGACGGATGAATGGATAAAGAAGATGTGGTATATATAAACAATGGAATACTACTCAGCCATCAAAAAAAATGAAATCTTGCCATTTGCAATGATGTGGATGGAACTAGAGGGTGTTATGCTAAGCGAAATAAGTCAATTATCGTATGATCAGATATGTGGAATTTAAAAACAAAACAGAGGATCATAGTAGAAGGGAGGGAAAAATGAAACAAGACAAAAATCAGAGAGGGAGGCAAACCATAAGAGACTCTTAATCTCAGGAAACAAACTGAGGGTTCCTGGAGGGAAGGGCGGTTGGGGGATGGGGTAACTGGGTATGGACATTAAAGAGGGCACGTGATGCAATGAACACTGGGTGTTATGTTGGACTGATGAATTGCTGAACTCTACCTCTGAAACTAATAACACATTATATGTTAATTGCATTTAATTTTTTTAAAAGATTTTATTTATTTGACAGAGACACAGCAAGAGAGGGAACACAAGCAGGGGGAGTGGGAGAGGGAGAAGCAGGCTTCCTGCAGAGCAGGGAGCCCCATGTGGGGCTCGATCCCAGGACCCAGGATCATGATCTGAGCCGAAGGCAGACGCTTAACGACTGAGGCACCCAGGCGCCCCGCATTTAAATTTTTTTTAAATGACGAAAAGACATCCCATGCAATTTGTTTAAATGGAGAATATTCTGGTTACACTTTCTAATCAGAGACTAGAAGTTTTAAGATGCTACAAAGAGTCCCTGGGTCAAAATGCTGAAATATGACTTCCCATTCAACGGTCTAAAAAAAAATTAGCTAAAACTTACTTCAACATAGGAAAAATGATCTATGATTTTAGCTAATTTTTACTTTATTTTTTAATTAACATATAATGTATTATTTGTTTCAGGGGCACAGGTCTATGATTCATCAGTCTTACACAATTTACAGCACTCACCATAGCACATGAACAACAGATTTTCTTTTTTTTTTTTTTTTTAAAGATTTTATTTATTTATTTGAGAGAGAGAGCACATGAGAGGGGTTAGGGTCAGAGGGAGAAGCAGATTCCCTGACGAGCAGGGAGCCTGATGCAGGACTCGATCCAGGGACTCCAGGATCATGACCTGAGCCAAAGGCAGTCGCCTAACCAACTGAGCCACCCAGGCACCCTGAACAACAGATTCTTACCAAATTCTCAGAGCTGGAAATGCCATGCTATTTTTAAGTGACATAAAAATCTAAGAAAAAGACAACAATGAAAGCGGGCCACTGGCAGGGCAGAGAACGTGGCTTCTACAGTAGGAAGGGGACTCCCAGAAAATACTGAAGAGCTAGAGTTTCCTACAGCAGTAACCTAAAGCTTGAGAGACGCCAACAGTTTGTTGTCTGTGTGTGTTTGCATACTGTGTGTACACTGTGTGTTTATTGACTTACTCATTTGTTCATTTATTTTATTCATTCATTCATTTCAGGCTAGCAACTTGCCCTTTCATTTTAAACAAAATAAATGTAAAAGTAGAAGGGAACTGGGGTGCCTGGGTGGCTCAGTTGATTAAACACCGACTCTTGATCTCAGCTCAGATCTTGATCTCAGGGTCAAGCATTCAGGCCCCATATTGGGCTCCGCACTGGGTGTGGAGCCTATTTAAAAAAAAAAAAAAAAACAGGTAGAAGGGAATTATATTCTCAAAACTTACATATCTAAAGAAATGAAAATCAATTTAAAGCAGCAGTCGTTTATAGAACATTAATCTAAATTACAAGTCAGGAAACAACACATTTACAGTATTGGTAAGGGATCATGAAAAGCAAAGGTGATCAGTCCTAAGACACCAAATATTAAACCCAAAGAAATTATAAATATGCACACTTGCATAGCCTCTAGTCATTTCTAAGCTTTAGTTATTAAATTGTTTACATCTTAACTATGGAAATAATACACAATTTTCCTCTTAAATTGTACTTTTCCTTGGGAGAAGAAAAAGAAGGAATATGTACAATGAATAATAGTCACTTTAGATAGAAATCTGACAAAATTGGAGTTAAAGTTTTTATTATGGGGGACATAAATTTAAGTCTGCATATATCAGCTATAAACTAGTACAAATATTAAAGAATATTTGCTCTCATCTGATTATTTTCCATAATCCAAGTTGGGGTTTAAAGTTTCTCCTCCATGTTCCCCAAGCACTCTGCATATACTGTTCCTCATTCCGTTTTTTTAGAATTCTGTTGATGCTTCTGTATCACCTTCTAGACAGGTTCCCAGATTTTCTTAATCACATTTTTAATATACAGCTTTTTCATTTAGGCCGAAGTTAGTTTTCATATATGCCATCACTTTCAAAAAGTGATGACAGATTTACAAGACTGAGTAAACATGAGATAAACTGAAACTTACTCACTATAACACTTTCTAAGGCTGATTTTTTTTCTTCTTTATACAACTCAAAAGTAGGTATATTAGAGTTTTATTATAGCATCTTTGTATTCACATAACTCTAGGCAAAGTATTCCAGATTATTTGGTTCCTTAGGCTGTTACATTCTTTTTCTTTATAATTCCAATACTTGATGAATCCCTTAGATGTTGAAAATGCAAATTTTCTAAGTTCCCAAAGTGTTGTTTTGTTTGTTTGTTTGAAGATTTTATTTATTTCAGACAGACACAGAGATGAGAGAGAGCACAAGTGGGGAGGAGAGGAGAAGCAGGCTCCCCGGTGATCAGGGAGCCCGATGTAGGGTCGATCCCAGGACCCTGGGATCATGATATCAGCCGAAGGCAGACGCTCAACCTACTGAACCACCCAGGCGCCCCTAAGTTCCCTAAGTGTTGAATGTTAATGGGAATGAGAAAGGATACTACAGTCTCCCCCTGGATCCCACTGCAGCTGCCCTGCATTATCTGGCCAACAGGTGGCAGCATGCTCCAGGGAAATATCTCAAGAATCCTGACAACTTTCCCCAACGCCCTCCACAGACTTTTTCCTTTCCTCCCTTCCAGACAGACTTTTTCCTTCCACCG
>NW_027778355.1:0-291 GCF_054177405.1 Leptonychotes weddellii | reverse complement strand
GTCATGAGTTCAAGTCCCACGTTGGGTATAGAGATTACTTAAAAATTTTTTTGAAACTTTAAATAAACTTAAGAAAAAACTCTTCAACATTAAAAAAAAACCTCATTTCTCTTTCAATGTTTACTTTGCCCCCTCTAGAGTATTCTACTGGTTTTTGCCTGAAAATATGGTAATATCTCCCCAACTATGAACACATTTCTTTTTTTTTTTTTTTTAAAGATTTTATTTATTTATTCATAAGAGACAGAGATAGAGAGAGAGGCAGAGGGAGAAGCAGGCTTCCTGCTGAGC
>NW_027778354.1:0-291 GCF_054177405.1 Leptonychotes weddellii | reverse complement strand
GATAGAGCAGTGGAGAACAAAATCCAAAATTTTAGAAGTTGGCTCTGCTGAGGGACATTGCTCCAGCGGCTAAGCAGGAGGTGGAACCCTCGCTGGGACAGTGTGGTCTCAGGACCCTCAGGGTCACAAAAAGACCAGGAGTACCTGAGTACGGCAGAGCTCCCAGGTATCGGAGCAGGGAAGCCAGCCACAGACAGCTTGGGGTGGCCATAAACCATGATCCGCGGCACAGTTGGGCCACTACTCCTCCAGCAGGGACCCAACAAGCGGCAAGTCTGGGGAGACTCCCCT
>NW_027778353.1:0-291 GCF_054177405.1 Leptonychotes weddellii | reverse complement strand
GCCAGCCTGACTAAGACAGACTTGACGTCTATTACTCGAGAACATTTGTCATGTCAATTTTTTCTCTGTCCCTTTGAGAGGTATGTAAATCTTTTTTTTTTTTTTAAGATTTATTTATTTTAGAGGAAGAGCGAGCATGAGCGGGGCGGGGGGGGGGCGGCACGGGGAGAGAAGGAGACAGGCAGACTCCCTGCTGAGCGGGGAGCCCCATGCAGGGCTCGATCCCAGGACCCTGAGCCAAAAGCAAGAGTCCGATACTTAATGGACTGAGCCACCCAGGTGCCTCAGATG
>NW_027778352.1:0-291 GCF_054177405.1 Leptonychotes weddellii | reverse complement strand
GCCTGAGTCATTATCACAGCTGAGAAATTACATCTTAAAAACTTGAAAAAAAGAATGTAATAAAATGGTGTTGCCTTTAGGAATATTGCTCTAATGGACTTGAAAAAATTATTTCTTTAACTTAAAAATTATTAAATCAAACATTTGATGAAATTTTTAAAAAGATATGAATCCAACCATAGTTCTTCTTTTTTTTTTTTTACTTTATTTATTTATTTATTTTTTTTATTCTTATGTTAATCCCCATACATTATGTCATTAGTTCTAGATGAAGTGTTCCATGATTCATTG
>NW_027778351.1:0-291 GCF_054177405.1 Leptonychotes weddellii | reverse complement strand
ACATGATTCTTTCACTTGGCTGCGTTCTTTCTGTCCACAGAGTAAAGCAGGCCTCCCTGACATATCTGACAAATTCTTTTGCTCTTCACAGTTACAGACTTTCAGAAAGATAATTTTTCAAGAAGTGGCACGACTTCCATTTTCATTTGGCTAGTGATTTCATCACACTACTACTATATTCTGCTGGAAACGTAGGGGGTGTCAGCCTGTGGGGGCTGCAGGTGAGAGGGTGGGGGGGAGGGTGCGGGGAGATCGGCACTTAGGAGGAGAGTCAGCTGACTGGTTCCACAG
>NW_027778350.1:0-291 GCF_054177405.1 Leptonychotes weddellii | reverse complement strand
CTCTGCCCTCTTCCCTCTCGTGCTCTCTGTCTCTCATTCTCTCTCTCTCAAATAAATAAATAAAATCTTTAAAAAAAAAAGATTTATTTTATTTTATCTATTTATTTGAGAGAGAGAGAGAGTGAGAGAGAGATAGCACAAGAAGGGGGAGGGTCAGAGGGAGAAGCAGACTCCCTGCCGAGCAAGGAGCCGGATGTGGGACTCGATCCCAGGACTCCGGGATCATGGCCTGAGCCGAAGGCAGTCGCTTAACCAACTGAGCCACCCAGGCGCCCAGTCATAATCTTTTCT
>NW_027778349.1:0-291 GCF_054177405.1 Leptonychotes weddellii | reverse complement strand
ATCCCTACATTTGTATCTTTGGGGTAAATACCCAATAGTGCAATTGCTGGATCGTATGGGAGCTCTATTTTCAACTTTTTGAGGAAACTCCGTACTGTTTTTATTTTGGGACATTCTGAAACATTCTCCAGTATAGTAAAACTGTTTGAAGAAGTTATTCATTTTCTACAGTGACCTTCAGATCATATGCTTCTTTGCTCAAAGGTAAAAACTGACAGGACTTATCGTTATCTCTGGATTAGAAAATATATAATTTTATCTTCTACCTGGCAGAAAATCTCTTTTCCTCTA
>NW_027778348.1:0-291 GCF_054177405.1 Leptonychotes weddellii | reverse complement strand
AAAAAGACTTGGCTGCATTGTGTTTGTTTCCCGGTGTTTTGTGGAAGGGAACTTGGGAGCGATGCAGTGGGATTTTTGGCTGAAGGCATGTCTAAGCCAAGTGCTGAAGGTATGACTTGGCTTCTCTTGAATGTTTATAGTAAAATATGATGAGGGAAATAACTTAAAGGTAGAACGGCTAATCAAAAAGGAAGCAGAAGTTAAAAATTGGAAAATTCTCAGCCTTTCTATATTGCAAAAAAATGAGAAAGCATTTTTGAAAGAGAACACTAAGGATGCAGCCAAGTGAAA
>NW_027778346.1:0-3614 GCF_054177405.1 Leptonychotes weddellii | reverse complement strand
AGAAATGCCCAGCTTCTTGCTCTTCTTGGGGCTTAATGGCTTCACTCTTCCTTGGCTTTCATGAGATTCCTGGTAGTTTTTCAGTAAATCCCTCACTTTGTTTAAGCTGCCCCAAACTGTTCTCTATGACTTGCAATCCAAGGTAATTTTTTTAAAGGGTCCATTCAACTTCTACAATGTTATTATTCTTTGATGTAATGGTACCTGTTAATCTTGAACAGAGGTGAGTTGTAACCTTGGGTGTTGGTAACCACAGACACCTGCCAGCTATGCGCTGGTGGGTGACTGCCATTTTGGTAGTCCTTACACTCATGAATACTAGAGATATTCTTTTTAGTAACGTCAGATTTTTAATTAGGTATATTTGCATTTGTTACACAGGGAGAACATTTTTCGTTTGATAGTTTATATTAGAGGTATATGTGATGTTTATAGAAAAGAATTAGCTTCCAGGGCAAGAAATAGGTGAGCCAAGTTGTATTTTACAAGTCACCATATCAAAAGGCACTATTATTAGATACACACTGAGTCTAAAAAGTTAAGTGTATACTCAGATTGGTTTATCACTTAAATATCATGCACCAGCATCTCACTGAACTGATTGAATGCAGTGGGTATTTTGAGGGCAATTGATGTTCTTTAGTTAATTCTCCCAGATAATGCTGGATAATAAAAAAGTTGAATTCAAATTAAATATATTTTGTTGTAAATGTCATATAATATTACACTATAATTTGATATGGCATAGTTATCAAATACTTATCAAAAGAACTTTAGAATGAAAATGTTTAACTGGAGTACCAAGGGTTTAGAAGCGTAATTAGCCCCTTTAGTATGAAACCTCCTAGCTATGGACTCTTTATGGTTCTTTAAAAAGTTACTGTTATTGGGGCACCTGGGTGGCTCAGTCAGTTAAGCATCTGCCTTCAGCTCAGGTCATGATCCTAGGGTCCTGGGATCGAGTCCAATATCAGGCTCCCTGCTCAACAGGAAGCCTGCCCTCCCTCTCCCTATGCCCCTGCTTGTGCTCTTTCTCTCTGTCAAATAAATAAATACAATCTTGAAAAAAAATGTACTGTTATTGATTTCCCAAACTGAGAGGCATGCCACTCAGTGGATAGAAAGCAGTATTGCAGAGAAGAAATAGCTATGATTACATTTCGAAATACTAGTTTTTGGGATTTTGCCAACCTGATGGGTTGGGTGAGCAAGCTGAGACTAAGAAGGACTATGTGAGTTGTTCTAGAATTAACTTTTTTTTTTAGAATTAACTTGATGATTAATGTTAGTGGCATAACTGTAATGTTTGTACAGAGGCACAGACTACAAAAAAATTATTTATTTATTTATTTATAATGGTAGTTCTGAAGGAGGGACATTTTCACCCCAACCTTCCACTGGGACATTTGGCAATATCTGGAGACATTTTGGCATGCGTGTGTTACTGGCACCTATTGGGTAGAGGTTAGGAATGCTGTTAAACATCCTATAATGCATAAGACATTCCCCACGAGAAAGAACTGTCAAAAGGATTATTGTTGAAGTAGCTGGTTTATAAAACTTGGTTTCACATGTTTTTTAACTCAAATGCTTGCTTTTTAGTCAAAACTCTTCTAGATATTCATACAATGAGGCCAGCTTTACTTTCTAATAGATAAGCAATACTTTATAATACAGATTCATTTTTATCTGCAATGGTTAACTTTGTAAACTGCTTCCAAAAGTCAGGAAAAGTTTGAATTTTCACACATAATTTCCCCCAATCTTGCCTTTCTCTGTTACCAATTCAAAGCCTTTCTTCCTTTCATTGCTCATTTCCTTCTATTCTGGATTATTTTATTAGACTAAAAAACTGAAGTACTGACCAGAAGCAAATATAGTGAGCATATTTAAAATTTAGATAGAACTTATCTTTTTGTAGGATTAGACTTTCATTTCCCTTAGATCAAAAGAATTTTTTTTCTTTAGACTCTAGGCAGATGGAGACCCAGCTTATTCTCAGTTTTTGAAATGAAACGATTTTCAGATTATTAGGAGAGCCTGAAGTGATTCATTTCTTTCTGTTGGAATTAGTCTGCTTAGGGTAAGTAAAATGTTTGAGTTACCTGCTTTTAAAAAAAACTCTGATGCTTTTTAGGTTGTCCTATTGGTATTAAAAATTGATTTAATTATACATCAGAATGATAGTGGCATGGGCTGTCATTGGAGATGTTGTAAAGATTTCTTCATATATACTATTTTTTTAAGTCCAATGACAAAACACGTATTTTGTGAAATTTAAGACTGTCAAATGTAAAACCTTTCGGGAAATAATATCCAAGTTCTGCCCCTAAATTCATAACACTACAATTCCAAAGATAAAGGAATGTATAAAAAGTATGGAAAGAATCAACTGAAACATGGAAGTATAAATAATCACAGGTATTGCTTTTTTTCTTTAGTTTTGCTAGAGATATAAAGACCTTTCTCTATGGAAAGTACTTACTTAGAAAACCACATATGAAAAGTTTTTTTAGCAAGTCTGTTCTTTTTTTCTTTTTAAAAGATCTTTCATTTATTCATTTGAGAGAGAGAGAGAGAGGGAGAGAGAGAGCACCAGCAGGGGGGAGGGTCAAAGGGAGAGGGAGAAGTAGGCTCCCCGCTGAGCAAGGAGCCCGATGCGGGACTCGATCCCAGGACCCCAGAATCATGACCTGAGCCGAAGGCAGACACTTAACCAACTGAGCCACCCAGGTGCCCCATGTTCTTTTTTGATAAGTAATAAAATGTAGAGATTTACTACAATTTTCCCACCTTTTGAACACTTAGTGTTTAGGAAAGGGCCTCTAGCATCCAGCAAGATGCCTGGTCCATAGCAGACACCCAAAAAACATTTGTTAAATGAATTAAAACAAACAGACAAATATTCAGATTTTTAAAAAATCGATTTAAGTCTCCCTTGGCAGTGCACACTCCCACGAGGCTCTAACCTATCTAGCAGCTCATTATGTATGTCCAATTTCCTGGTACCAGCATGACCTGTTGACACATCAAATAAAAAAAATGTGCCACACTAGACTTGTGCTTTTCTTACCCAAATCTGCTCCTCCTTGTTTCCTGTTTCTTTGAATGTAACTATAATCCTACTCACCTACTCCCCATATCCAGCTTATTCTGCTTCTACTGTATGTTTCCCCATCTCAGTCCCTGCTCCTGTTGTCCTTAGCCTCTACTACTTTTTGGTTGGATCAGTGAATACCCTTTGGTTTTCCTTGTCTCTAGTCTCTTCTCAACAATTTATTCCTAAACTTACTGGTTGATGGTACGTTACCCCCCACCTCCAACGAAAACCCCGTTTAGTATAACAGCTAAGAGAATGGATTCTGGCTCTGATTTTTCTGAGCATAATGTAGTGATCAAGAGCTTAGATGAAGGGTGCCTGGGTGGCTCAGTTGGTTAAGCGACTGCCTTCAGCTCAGGTCATGATCCCAGGGTCCTGGGATCGAGTCCCGCATCGGGCTCCCTGCTCTGCAGGGAGCCTGCTTCTCCCTCTCCCACTCCCCCTGCTTGTGTTCCCTCTCTCGCTGTGTCTCTCTCTGTCAAATAAATAAATAAAATCTTTAAAAAAAAAAAAA
>NW_027778345.1:0-291 GCF_054177405.1 Leptonychotes weddellii | reverse complement strand
CCTGCTGGAGGAGCAGTGGCCCTACTGTGCCGCAGATCACGGTTTATGGCAACCCCGAGCTGAGAGCCTGCGCCTCGGCTCCGTCTCTGCAGCCAGCTTCCCCGCTCCGATCCCTGGGAGCTCTGCTGCACTCAGGCACCCCCGGTCTTTCTGTGACCCCGAGGGTCCTGAGACCACACTATCCCACAGGGTTCCACCCCCGCTTAGCCACCGGAGCGACGTCCCACAGCGGAGCAGACTTCTAAAAGTTCCGATTTTGTGCTCCGCGGCTCTATCACTTGTCAGAAGCGG
>NW_027778344.1:0-291 GCF_054177405.1 Leptonychotes weddellii | reverse complement strand
TCGGCAGGGAGTCTGCTTCTCCCTCTGACCCTCCCCCCTCTCATGTGCTCTCTCTCATTCTCTCTCTCTCAAATAAATAAATAAAATCTTTAAAAAAAAAAAAAAAGAAATTTCCTCACCTCACATAGAAAAGAATAAATATATTTTTAGTGAGAATTTAAGCTTATAGATGACTTAATATTATAATTATTAAGAAGTAATAAGACAGAAAAGTAAACACTTACTTTTCAAACCATAGGGTGAGATTTGTGGTATGGCGAATCATTTTTAATAAATTTGGAGAATTTATTT
>NW_027778343.1:0-291 GCF_054177405.1 Leptonychotes weddellii | reverse complement strand
GTTTGCAGTGAGGTAACCCACATCTCCAGGATTTGGGCCCTTAATGTCCCATATTGTGTCATGCAGTATAAGTCAATCATTACACTATCTCCTTTGTCTATGTCTTTTCTAAAAAATGCACACACATGTCAATCAAATATCCCTTTTAAGATAGCTTTCTTTTACTGGAGAATTAAAGTAATTATTCCAATGATCTAGGTTCCCAAATATGCTGAAACTTGAATTATCTTTTTCCTGAAACAGATAAAGATTACTAGATGGGGATGTGGAGAAGATACATTGTAAGATTGT
>NW_027778342.1:0-291 GCF_054177405.1 Leptonychotes weddellii | reverse complement strand
TTGCTTTCTCTTTATTATGGGTAATATATCCCTTCATGTATCTTGTAAAGTTTTATTTTTTTTCTGAACATTGTTATAAAAGAATGGTTGAAGTATAGGTATTGTTTTGATTTCTTTCCCAGGTAATAAAGCCCTTTCACTTGTCTGGTGGTTAGGGTAAGGAGCTAATCATTCCAAATTCCTCTTATAGCTGGGCCACAGTTTTAATTATATTGAGTTAATCTTTGGTTTGTCAGGCTACCACCCCTTTTCTCATCTTATCAGTATTTGGGTAGAGAGGGTGTTGTATTG
>NW_027778341.1:0-291 GCF_054177405.1 Leptonychotes weddellii | reverse complement strand
GGGCACGGGGGCACCAGGTGGTGAAGACAGGAAATTGGCATCTCGCTGTTTTGTTTGCCTGGATGACAAAGGCCAGGATGCTGGCGCCACAGTGGAGGAAATGGAAGCCCCGTGCGTGCTACGTGGGCACCCCAGGGAGGCCTCAGAAGCTGCTCCCGCTCCCGCTCCCCCGCTTGGCGGCTCAGCACAATCTCATCTCAGGGCCCAGCCTCCGTCAGGCCGATCACGACAGAGGGAGGCCATGACAGCACACGGGGACCCAGCACCCCTGCTTCTCCCTTCCGACCCCAG
>NW_027778340.1:0-291 GCF_054177405.1 Leptonychotes weddellii | reverse complement strand
GGGATTAGTGCTTTTATAAAAGTGGCCTTTCCACAATATGATGACAAAGTGAGAATGATTGTCTCTGAACCAGAAAGTGGGTCCTTACCCAGTAGTGAATCTGCTGATACCTTGATCTTGGACTTGCTAGCTTCCAGAAATGTGAGAAATAAACTTCCAATTTATGGTATTTTATTATAGCAGCCCAAGCTGACTCAGACAGTCAGAGTGGTAAAACAGAATATTAGATAGCCAATTTAATGACAACTGGGTAGGCCACACATACAGGTCTTGCTACCATTTCATGCCTGG
>NW_027778339.1:0-291 GCF_054177405.1 Leptonychotes weddellii | reverse complement strand
ATATCTATATTAAAATATATCAGTCTCTTACAGTTATTTAAGTTATATGGGACATTGTAAATAACATTGTTTTCTTTTTCAATATATATATTTGAGTCTATGATATAAGAAATACACATGCATGAGTGCTCTTTTCAAAGTCTAATAAATATTTTAGTAGGGTGCTGAAATATTATAGTTGTTTGTTAAAAAATAAACTGAGGTATATTAAAAATATTTAGGGTTTATTTGAGCAAAATTGATTCCAATTTAGCAAATATAAAGAAGCTCAGAAGAGCTATACAAAAAGAG
>NW_027778338.1:0-291 GCF_054177405.1 Leptonychotes weddellii | reverse complement strand
TATCAGTGAGGTCACATGATACATGTCTTTCTCTGTTTGACTTATTTCGCTCAGCATAATACCCTCCAGTTCCATCCACGTCATTGCAAATGGCAAGATCTCATTCCTTTTGATGGTTTTTATATGGTCTAAAATGTAAGAATATTCTACATGTAGTCTTTGTATTCCTAAGAAAGAGAAAAGAAAATGTTATTTCTAAAGTCAGAACTGTTCATTCTTGTTCGTTTTGATGTGCAAAGGGAATCTCTGTACCATTCTAGGACTGATCTTATTCATTGCAAGTATTAGAGC
>NW_027778337.1:0-291 GCF_054177405.1 Leptonychotes weddellii | reverse complement strand
TCTACCAAGCTCTTTAGCCACACCCCTCACCTCAAGCCAAGTCCGTATACCCTGACTTCAGTCTCCAGCATATCAAACTGCTTGGACAGCCTTGAACCCTGATGATGCTTAGACTTCCAAGCCCCTGCCCAGAAAGCCTTCACCCTACCTGTTTGCTTGTCAAACTTACCAGACTCTCCTGTCTGGACCCCCAGCCCCAACACAGCAAAAGCACCTTCTTCCTCGATATTGTGTGTTCCATGCCCACATCTACTATTAACACATCTGTCCCCCCTATAAAACTGTGATCTC
>NW_027778336.1:0-291 GCF_054177405.1 Leptonychotes weddellii | reverse complement strand
CCTGGGTGGCTCAGTTGGTTAAGCGACTGCCTTCGGCTCAGGTCATGATCCTGGAGTCCCGGGATCGAGTCCCGCATCGGGCTCCCTGCTCGGCGGGGAGCCTGCTTCTCCCTCTGACCCTCCCCCCTCTCATGTGCTCTCTGTCTCTCTCATTCTCTCTGTCTCAAATAAATAAATAAAATCTTTAAAAAAAAAAATCTTTAAAAAGAACAACCTTATCTTAACAGCTAGCCCTCCAAAGTGCTAGAGACCCTGCTTTCAGCACACAAATTCCTTAGAGACTTCCGTTAT
>NW_027778335.1:0-3614 GCF_054177405.1 Leptonychotes weddellii | reverse complement strand
TCTAATTTGCTGGCATATAGTTGCTCATAATATGTTCTTATAATTGTTTGTATTTTTTTGGTGTTGGTTGTGATCTCTCGTCTTTCATTCATGATTTTGTTGATTTGGGTCATTTCTCTTTTCTTTTTGATAAGTCTGGCCAGGGGGTTATCAATCTTGCTAATTCTTTCAAAGAACCAGCTCCTAGTTTCGTTGATCTGTTCTACTGTTCTTTTAGTTTCTATTTCATTGATTTCTGCTCTGATCTTTATTATTTCTCTTCTCCTGCTGGGTTTAGGCTTTATTTGCTATTGTTTCTCCAGCTCCTTCAGGTGTAGGGTTAGGTTGTGTATTTGAGCCCTTTCTTGTTTCTTGAGAAAGGCTTGTATTGCTATATACTTTCCTCTTAGGACTGCCTTTGCTACATTCCAAAGATTTTGAACAGTTGTGTTTTCATTTTCATTGGTTTCCGTGAATTTTTTTTATTCTCCTTTAATTTCCTGGTTGACCCTCAAAATCAATAAAAATAGGTCAACACCCCGACATCTAATAGTCTCAGAGACAAAGAGAAAATCCTGAAAGCAGCTCAGAGGAAGAGATCTGTAACCTACAATGGCAGAAATATTACATTGGCAGCAGACCTATCCACAGAGACCTGGCAGGCCAGAAAGGACTGGCATGATATATTCAGAGCACTAAATGAGAAAAATATGCAGCCAAGAATACTTTATCCAGCTAGGTTGTCATTGAAAATAGAAGGAGAGAAAAAAGCTTCCAGGACAAACAAAAACTAAAGGAATTTGCAAACACGAAACCAGCCCTACAAGAAATATTGAAAGGGGTCCTCTAAGCAAAGAGAGAGCCTAAAAGTAACATAGACTAGAAAGGAACACAGACAATATACAGTAACAGTCACCTTACAGGCAATACAATGGCACTAAATTCCTATCTTTCAATAGTTACCCTGAATGTAAATGGGCAAAATGCCCCAATTAAAAGACACAGGGTATCAGATTGCATAAAAAAACAAGACCTATCAATATGCTGTCTGCAATAGACTCCGTTTAGACCAAAAGACACCTCCAGATTGAAAGTGAGGGGGTGGAAAACCATTTACCATGCTAATGGACACCAAAAGAAAGCTGGGGTGGCAATCCTTATATTAGACAAATTAGATTTTAAACCAAAGACTATAATCTAGCATACTTTTTTGTAAGAATGCAGTATATAACACATATACAAAATATGTGTCAGTTGACTTTATGTTTATCATTAAGGCTTCTGCTCAACAGTAGGTTATTAGTGATTAAATTTGGGGGCAGTTAAGTTTTATACGTGGGGTTCAAGATGGTGACATAGGACACTCTGAACTCACCTCCTTCACAGAACACACCAGTTGCACTTAGTAATAGAACAGTTCCTCCTGAAGAAGAACCGAGGGCTGACTGAACAGATACCGAACAACCAAAGACAGAAAGAATGGCAAGAGAACAGCAAGAGAGACAGAGATATGGTAATAAAGAGAATACCCATCCCTGATGCTGTGAATGGCAGTGAGGAAGGATAGTACTGAGGGACTGGGAAGAGATCCCTCTGTTTTTAGGCATAGAAAAAAACCCACAGGTTAAAAGAGCAACTAGTGTATGACAGAGACAACACTAGAACTCTGTCAAGTGGTGGAGGACCTGCAGGAAAGCTCCCCGGGTCAGAGGGACTGTAGAACAACACGGTTCACATTCCTACCCCACCTTAAAAGCCTAGACCTGAGCACTGTTGGACACCATAACAGGCAGGTCTGGTCATCTCAGTGAGCTTGAGACTTCAGTCAGCCCAGGGTCCACAAGCCCATACCAGTCCTAACCACAGTGGGTCACAGAAGAAAAGCTATGGTTTAAAAGGGCCAAGGAACTGCAGGACTGCTTTCTTCCCCCTCTCTACCTTAAAAACCCAAACCAGAGCAGGGGCCAACATAAGAGGCAGTTTCCAAGGCCTTAACAGGCATGTCCAGATGCCATGACTGGTAGGTCCAGTCATCACAGAAAGCTTACAACCTCAGCAAGCCCAGGACACCCACGCCTACACCAGCCCTGGTTTCCGGGACACAGGAAAAAAACACCACAATTTAAAAGGGCCAAGGCACTGCAGAAACATTCTCTTCCCCTCCACCTTAAAGGCCCTGACTGGAGCAGGGTCTGTCTCATGGTAAGCTTGAGACTTCAGCAAGCCAGACAGAGTCCACAAGCCCACATCAGCCACCTTGTGCTGGGGCACAGAAAAGAAGCCATGGTTTTGTGTATTGTTTGCTTGTTTGTTTAAGTTTTATTTTTAAATTTAATTTATTATTATTAATTTTTAGTTTTTATAATTTGTCTTCTCTTGTTTTAATTTTTTTTTCTTTTTGGTTTTGTTCTTCCTTCTCTTTCTTTTTCCTCCTCTTTCCTTTTTTCTTGTTTCTTTTCTTCTTTTCTTTTTTCTTTTGTTACTATTTTTTCTTTATTCTTTCTCTAAAAAGCCACAGTTTGAAGGAGTAACTAGCATTCACAGCCACAGCTCCAGCCAGCCAGCAAAAGTCACCAAACACACACAGTCTGCATAGAGGGCACCATACGCAAGACCACTCCTTCAGCTTTAGGAGAAGCAGCCATTTCGCTTATTCCATAGAAAGAAACACAGAAAGTCAAGCAAAATGAGAAGCTCCAAAAGCTCCAAAGAAAGAACAAGAAAAAAAAAAAAACTCAAAAAAAGAACTAAATGAAACAGAGATAAGCAATACGCCTAATAAAGAATTTAATGATTGTAAAGATAATCACTAGGCTGGAGAAAAGAATAAAAGAACTCAATGAAACCTTCAATAAAGAGTTATAGAGGGGCACCTGGGTGGCTCAGTCGTTAAGCGTCTGCCTTCGGCTCAGGTCATGATCCCAGGGTTCTGGGATTGAGCCCCGCGTCGGGCTCTCTGCTCCACGGGAAGCCTGCTTCTCCCTCTCCCACTCCCCCTGCTTGTGTTCCCTCTCTCGCTGTGTCTCTCTCTGTCAAATAAATAAGTAAAATCTTTAAAAAAAAAAAGAGTTATAGAATATTAAAAAGAACCAATCAGATTTGAAGAATACAGTAACTGAGGTAGAAAACACACTAGAGGGAATCAGCAATAGATTATAGAGGATGCAGAAGAACATATCACAAATCTAGAAGACAGGGTAATGGAAAGCATATAAGCTGAACAGCAAAAAGAGAAAATAATTTTTAAAAAATGAGGGTGGCGGTGCCTGGGTGGCTCAGTTGGTTAAATGTCTGCCTTTGGCTCAGGTCATGATCCCAGGGTCCTGGGATTGAGCCCTGCATCGGGCTCCCTGCTGAGCGGGGAGTCTGCTTCTCTCTCTGCCCCTCCCCCCTGCTTGTGCGCTCTCTCTCTCTCTCTCAGGTGTGCAAAAATAAATAAAATCTTTTAAAAAAATGGGGGGCGCAGAGCAAGATGGCGGAGGAGTAGGAGACCTGGATTTCGTCTCCTCTCAGGAATTCAGCTGGATAGGGATCAAACCATTCTGAACACCTACAAACTCAACAGGAGATCGAAGAAAAGAAGAGCAACAACTCTCTCATCAGAAAAGCGACCACTTTCTGGAAGGTAGGACGTG
>NW_027778334.1:0-291 GCF_054177405.1 Leptonychotes weddellii | reverse complement strand
ATTTTTCTTTTTTGTAATATAATTTTTCCATGCACATGTATTATTTTTATGAAAATACCAAAAAGTAGGTTTTTTTAGTGTTAAAAGGCAAAAAAAACTCACTTGGGGAAAATTACAAGAAAGTTTTGGATTAAGTTTTTTCTGCTTCATCCACTTTTTTCCTATAGCCCTGAGTTTATTACTTTAAACATCTTACGTGCTTTGACCCCTGATGTTCCCAGATGTGCTGAGCACATGTAAAAATGTGAGATAACTCTCTGGGTTGGAAGGAATTAGGGTGTCTGATTTTCT
>NW_027778333.1:0-291 GCF_054177405.1 Leptonychotes weddellii | reverse complement strand
AATGATCACAAAAGCTAATCACCCTTCACCACCATAACAAGTTACAAAAAAGTTTTTATCTTCCTTGTGACCAGAACGTCCAAGATCCACCATCCTGGCAACCTTCATATCTGCACCACGTTACCACTAACTGGGGTCACCTTGCTGCGCACCACATCCCTATGACCTGTGCATTTTATAACTGGAGTCTATACTTCCCGACCCCCTTCATGCATTTTGCCCAACCCCCAGCTGCCTCCCTCACCCCAGCAACCACCACTCTGTTCTCCATATCCATGAGTTTTGTTTTGT
>NW_027778332.1:0-291 GCF_054177405.1 Leptonychotes weddellii | reverse complement strand
GGTTCCGGATCTATCTGTACTCCTAATCTTTATCTGAGCGATTTTTTTAGGAGCAACTATAGTATCATTTTGGTGACTTATCTGGCAAGTTATGGATTTTGAACAGCTCCTTTGAGAAATGTCCTCAATTTTACCCTTTACCACATGCCATATCTGTCATATTGAGGTAAGTTACATTAAAACTCAATTCCATATCTTACGTTTATTTTTGCCGAATTTCATTTTCTTTATTTCAATCCATCTTTTCAGTCTATCATTTTGAATCTTGATTCTGACATATCATATTATCTC
>NW_027778331.1:0-291 GCF_054177405.1 Leptonychotes weddellii | reverse complement strand
GTTATCATCAGAGGATTCACACGGGAGAGAAACCTTTCAAGTGCAGTGAATGTGGGAGAGCCTTCAGTCAGAGTGCATCTCTTATCCAGCATGAAAGAATTCACACTGGAGAAAAGCCCTATCGATGTAACGAATGTGGAAAAGGTTTCACTTCTATTTCACGACTTAATAGACACCGGATAATTCATACCGGTGAGAAACTGTATAATTGTAATGAATGTGGCAAAGCCTTAAGTTCTCACTCGACGCTTATCATTCATGAAAGAATTCACACTGGAGAGAAACCGTGTA
>NW_027778330.1:0-291 GCF_054177405.1 Leptonychotes weddellii | reverse complement strand
GAGGGTGGCTCCGTGTCTGGTTGGGAGGGTGGCTCCATGTCTGGTTGGGAGAGGTGGCTCCGTGTCTGGCTGGGAGGGTGGCTCCGTCTCTGGTTGGGAGGGTGACTCTGTCTGGTTGGGAGGGTGGCTCCGTGTCTGGTTGGGAGGGTGGCTCCATGTCTGGTTGGGAGAGGTGGTTCCGTGTCTGGCTGGGAGGGCGACTCCGTCTCTGGCTGGGAGGGCGGCTCCGTGTCTGGTTAGGAGAGGTGGCTCCGTGTCTGGTTGGGAGAGGGCTCCGTGTCTGGTTGGGAG
>NW_027778329.1:0-291 GCF_054177405.1 Leptonychotes weddellii | reverse complement strand
GTTATCATCAGAGGATTCACACGGGAGAGAAACCTTTCAAGTGCAGTGAATGTGGGAGAGCCTTCAGTCAGAGTGCATCTCTTATCCAGCATGAAAGAATTCACACTGGAGAAAAGCCCTATCGATGTAACGAATGTGGAAAAGGTTTCACTTCTATTTCACGACTTAATAGACACCGGATAATTCATACCGGTGAGAAGTTTTATAACTGTAATGAATGTGGCAAAGCCTTAAGTTCTCACTCGACGCTTATCATTCATGAAAGAATTCACACTGGAGAGAAACCGTGTA
>NW_027778328.1:0-291 GCF_054177405.1 Leptonychotes weddellii | reverse complement strand
TGTGTGTGTGTGTGTGGTGTGATGTGTGCACATGTGTGGTGGTGTGTATGTGAGTGAGTGTAACATGCGTGGCATGTACATGTGTGATATGTACAATGTGTGTGGTGTGTGTCAGGCATGTGGCATGTATGCTATGTATCACGTGGTGTGTATATAATATGAGTGTGTCCCTGAGGGTGGGCTGGCAGGCACAGGGAAATGGAACAGTCTAGCATGTGAAAGCTGGAGAATCCTGAGCCAGATCTTGGAGAAACCATGGAGGGCAGAGCCTCATGTTCTTGGCCGCTGTCC
>NW_027778327.1:0-291 GCF_054177405.1 Leptonychotes weddellii | reverse complement strand
AGTCCCTGTTGATAGGCGAAAGTATGTCCCAAAACCAAAGCGATAAGGGCAATAAACCTAGAATAATATTCGGCAATAAGGACAATCGTGAATCCTCATTATTGTCAGTATTCCTTCGTAGTGCAAAGTATGAGGGTGAGTTTCTTTTGCATCACTCATGGGACTACTTGATGTTATTGTGGTTGCCATTATTAAGCATATTTAGTATTTGGTGGATATTCTCCCAGCCCTATATTGCAGATTTGCCCATTGGTGTTATTGATGATAGCAAAAGTAGTTATTCACGCACTT
>NW_027778326.1:0-291 GCF_054177405.1 Leptonychotes weddellii | reverse complement strand
CGTTCATAATACTGGACCCTTGTTCTACCTAGAGACTTAATTATTGTATTCTGAATCACTATAATAAAATAAGGTAGGACAGTAAAAAAAATAACACATAGCAATTATTAAACTTATTAATAATTTTGTATCATTTTATATCAACTTATAACAATATTATATCCCCAGAAAAGGCAGGGTAGAAAATGTAAATAAGGGGTGCCTGGGTGGCTCAGACGTTAAAGCATCTGCCTTCGGCTCAGGTCATGATCCCGGGATCCTGGGATCGAGCCCCGCATCGGGCTCCCTGCT
>NW_027778325.1:0-291 GCF_054177405.1 Leptonychotes weddellii | reverse complement strand
CCCCTCTAACACAGCACAACCTGGGCAGCCCTCCCCGTAACTGAACCATAGTCAGTGACTACAAATTCACAGTAGGATTCCCCAAACGTGGATCCATGCTTAAAAAATTTTTGTAAAACGTCTTCTGACAAAATAGAAATTTGTTTGGGAATTCATTATGTATATACCCCTCCAAAGCTAGTCACATGTGTTTCGTCTTTGCCTAGAATGCTCTTCATTCTTTGCATCCATGTGGAAATCCCACCTCTCCTCCTGGGTCACTCAAGACCTTGGCATATCAGAAAATCTTCA
>NW_027778324.1:0-3614 GCF_054177405.1 Leptonychotes weddellii | reverse complement strand
ATACTGGGCAGTTGCATTGCCCGTCTACTTCCTCATTACTGTAGTAATTGGTTATGTACTCTTATTTGGAATAAACATGATGAGTACCTCTCCACTCAACTCCATTCATACAATCACACATAACTATGCTAAAAATCAACAGCAGAAGAAATACCAAGAAGAGGCCATCCCAGCATTAAGAGATATTCCTATTAGTGAAGTAAACCAAATGTTCTTCCTGGCAACTAAATAACTTTATGCCAAAAACTAAATTGTACGTAGACTAACACTGAGCATTTACTATAATTTTTTATATAATAATTTTGACCATAATTATTTTGACTCTCTCGTACCCAATATTGAAATGTAAACAAAGTAAGTTGATTCTTTTAGATTAAGTTATATTAATGTTATAAAAGTTCTTGAGTATTAGTTATTAACAGAATAAATAAAATACTGCATTACCATAAAAAAAAAATAAAAAATAAAAGGACTGACAGTACCAAGTATTGGCAAGAATGTGGAACGATTGGGACTCTCATACACTGCCTATGAGATTTTTAAATTAGTACAACTGGTTTGGAAAGCTGAATATATGCCTACCCAGAAATGCCACTAATAGTTAACATACATTGCAGAAGTGGGTACATATGCTTACCAAAAGAAACGCACTAGATTGTTAGTAGAAAGACTATTTGTAATCGCCCAAAACTGGAACCAACCCAAGTTGCTCATCCATAGGAGAGTGGATAAATAAATCACAGTGTATTAGCCCAATGGAATAATATGCAGTGATAAAAAGGATGAACTACCACTATGCACAACATGGGTGAATCTCACAAATACTTTGTTGAGCCAGACACAAAAGACTACACACTGTATCATTCAATATATATGAAGTGCCAGGACAGGCAAAACTACTCTGTGATAGTAGAGGTCAGAACAGTGGTTATGACTGGGGGATGAATATTGACTGGAGAAGGCATGAGGGAGGCTTTTGAGGTTCTGGCAATGTTTCATATCTTGATCTTGGTGGTAGCTACACAGGTGTAAATGTACAAAATATGATTGAGCTGTATACTCAAGATTTGTGAACTTTATTATATGTTACACTTCAATTAAAAAGTAAACGCCTGGCTGGCTCAATTGGTAGAGCATGCGACTCTTGATCTTGAAGTTGTGATTTCGAACCCACATTGGGTGTGGAGATTACCTAAAAATAAAATCTTTTAAAAAAAGTAAAAGAGGGGCACCTGGGTGGCTCAGTTGGTTAAGCAACTGCCTTCGGCTCAGGTCATGATCCTGGAGTCCCGGGATCGAGTCCCGCATCGGGCTCCCTGCTCAGCGGGGAGTCTGCCTCTCCCTCTGACTCTCCCCCTCTCATGCTCTCTCTCTATCACTATCTCTCTCAATAAATAAATAAAAATCTTAAAAAAATTAAAAAAAAAGTAAAAGAAGAATAAGGAGAAGTAGCAATGTAAACATTGATCAGTAATATAGAGGTGTTACCAATGGAGTTTATTTTAAAAGTGGGCAACATTTAATTTTTAACCTTGTTGATATTTTAAACACTAAAATAAATACCACATCATCTTTATCTTTTTTTGGAAAGATTTTATTTATTTATTTGAGAGAAAGAGAGAGCATGTAAGAGAGCACAAGTGGTGGAGAGGGAAAAGCAGGCTGTCCATTGAGCAGGGAGCCCGATGCGGGGCTCGATCCCAGGACCCTGGGATCATGACCTGAGCCAAAGGCAGACACTTAACGACTGAGCCACCCAGGCGCTCCGACACTATTTTTAGTCTAAGTTTTCCTTGGTGACTTTATTCATTATATCTTTTTGCCTTACCAAATATTGACATTGTTATATAGTAAGACATGCACATTTCTAAATTTATAGCTTCTTGGTTTCCCTTATTGGTATAAAAGTTCTTCCCTCTAAAAGTATGGTCTTGGAACACCTGGTGGGTTCAGTCTACAGAGGGTTGGACGCTTGATCTTGGAGTTGTGAGTTCGAGCTCCACATTGGGGGTAGAGTTTACTAAAAAAAAAAAAAATAACCGTACCACTTTAAAAAAAAATTTAAACAAATAAAATAAAAGTATGGTCTGACATTAAGATTTTATTAAGTTACCCACATTTTTAAACCTAACACAACAATCTTAATCCCTTTAGGCTCCATCTGGGAAGCTGACAGTCTTCTAGAGTGCTCACTGAAGATTTAAGGTTGTAGACAAGTGCTTTAAACCAACATAGCAGTCCCCACAGCTCTGCTGTGCACCCTTGAGCATCCTTCATCCCTAAACTTTAAGGAAGCAGCTTCTCCTTGGGTGCAGCCATCCTGGATTATGTGTCAGCTATGTCCACCTCAACTGGAGCTAACTCCTCTTCCCCCTCTGTATCTAAATCCAGTCTTCCTCAGTCCACCTTGCCAGGCCTTGGTGCCAGCCCTAGTCTCCATAACACCCATTCTCTGCCAAGCATTCCAGTCTCTGACCGTGATGTCCAGGCTTCAGTGCGACTTGCCAAACATTCCAAGGGGAGGTCCCAGGCCTGAATTGCTAGTGTCCTCCTTGTAGCTAAGGAGCTGGCTTCTTGCTAGGAGTTTCACTACAGCTAAATTCCAGCCTGGGGACTTTATGCCAAACAAGACCATAAATACCAGACCTACATGCAATGTCAATCCCCAAACTGTTCACCAAGGCCAAATTTGTGCACCTCAACCAAGAAGGAGTACACACACCAATCTGGATCTCCCACCTGACTCCACTCTCAGACCCACCCTTGCCTTGAATGGTAAAAGTTAATCTCAGTGTGGTACTCTGGACCATGTCCGACTCTCCTTTGGCCATCTGAAGTGAATAGCAGGGCGACATGACACAGAAGAGTTTATTCTGGCCCCTTGCCCACTGCTCAGTAGCTTTGTCTTGAGGCTTCCCAGGACCCCAAGCTATGTCCCATTCCCCCATTTCTGCATGTCAGGTTCCAGAAGACCCTGTGGTGGGCAGTGTTGATATAGGAGAGGTAGGTAGTGGTCTCCCTCTCCAGCCTGTCCAGATAGTGCACACTGAGGGAAGAGATATAGTACCCTGGGGACAGAGAGTTGGTTGTGGGGTAGGTAGCTAGGAGCCAGCTAAGGGAGAGGAGAGAACAATATGAGAGACATAGGGGTCAGGACACAAATACCATTAGGCCCTTTCCCTCAGGCTGTCCCCTTCATCTTTAGACACTATCCTTCCCTTCTCCTCCCTCCTCCACAGCCTCCCAGGCATCCCTCCTTGCTCCTGCAGGACCAGCAGGCCATGACCTAACCAACCTGTTCTGGCTGTGGTTCACATGCTGGGCCATGGGGGTTGTGAATTTTAGCTCTTAGACATGAACACACACCTCTCATGGCTGGTCCAAGAAAGAATGAGCAGGCCTCTGCCTAAATGGCCAGCATTCACCACCATCACCCAGGACCTTCACAAACACCTTGAGGCAGGAACCAGAGTCTCAGGACGTGAGGGTCATGACCTTGGAGTCCTTGACACCAGCCCATTGATATTTGTCCTCCATGAGACTGTGGACACCCACTTTGGGCACAGTGGGGGAAGACTTGAGTTTGTCTTCAGCAGCAAGAAGTTAATTTTGGG
>NW_027778323.1:6096-13860 GCF_054177405.1 Leptonychotes weddellii | reverse complement strand
GTATGCCGTGCACTTTTCACGCTGCGCTTGCGTCTTCTGTTTGTTGAACTCCTCTTTCCTGAGGTTCCCATTTCCTCTGACATCGGCATGGGTGAGACACGTTTCCCTGGCTTTCCCTTCCTGGCTGCTCTTTTAAACAAGGCATTTTTAAGAAAACATTTTTCTGCCTGTTACTGAAGCAAAGCAGAGCTGCAACGACAGAAACCAATCAGAGCAAGCTGGAGAGCTTAGAAGCCCTCCTGCAGACTTCAGGTCTTACAGCCTCAGTCCTCCATCCACACCGCCTGATTCATGGTGCTAAGATGGAAATCAGAAGCCTTCCTCATCAGGGATTCCTCTTCTCTGCTCATGTCAGAAAGTCTCCTCCACTGAGACTTAGAGGCGCTCTTTCTTCTTTCCAGGTCCTGACATTGGGAGCAAACACCAGAAGGTTAGGGAAGCCTTGAGATGACCACGGATGAATGACAGCCTAACCCAGAACCCATTCCGAAACCCACCCTAGGCTGTGGGGAAGTGTCGTGCATTTGGTTGTCCCGGGTTTAAATCTTGGCTCCCCGACTCTTCAGCCATTTCCTTCTGGGTAAGTAACATTAACCTCTTCATGCCTCATTTTCCTCATCTGCTGCATACGGAAAGGAACAGGAGCGGTTTCACAGGATGGTTGTATCACGGTCGCGCGCGGAGCCTGCGACTCTGGATCTCAGGTTCGTGGGTTCAAGCCACTTAGACCGTGTCCCGCAATCGTCCGCAGTGATGTGGACACACGAACAGGGCTGATTTTCTGGCCGCCCCGGATCCCCGGCGAGGAGGAAGGCGCTGGCCACAAGAGGAGCCGCCGGAGAGCTCGTGGCACCGTCGGCGGAGCTGCGGGCACGCCAGGCTCCGCCACGAGCCAGCCCACAGTTGGAACGCGGCGCCGCCCCTCGGTTTTCTCCTCGGTGCAATGGGCGTGCTCAGGCCTGACCCCGCCAGGCCGCGCCCAGCACACTGTGCAGCCTCAAACGAAGGCTGCCCTGGCTGCACAAACTATCCAGAGACGCAGGTGCTTCAAACCCACAAACCCGGAGGCAGGGCGGGCGCCGTCCGGGCCAGTGCTTTCCTGCCTCTCTGGGTCTGAACCCCTTTGTTCAGGCGGGCGCCCCTCTGCTGCTTCGGCCCAGGTTCAGACTGAGTGGTCTCGAGCAAGGTTCCCCAGCCCCAGGAACCTTAAAATCGCCTGGGGGCTCCGCAGAACGCGGGTGCGGAGCCGCAGCGAGACCTCTCCGTCGTCCGAGGCCTCGCCCCTGCTGTGCGCAACCTGAGCCACCGGTCCAGGAGGACGGGCGTTTCTGTCCCTGATATCCGATTGGCTTAGAAATACACACGTGACGCCTCGCTGGCCAATGGGATGTGAGGACAATTGCCCTGTGGGATTCTGGGAAGGGCTTTCTTCGCGACCGACCCAGAGAGCAAAGAAGCAAGCTCCGTGTCTGGTCAGTCGGGTGTGTGCCTAGTACTAGGTCGTATGACAGGGTCCCGTGAGGGGGTCCCGTGAGGGGGTCCCTTGTGGTGGTCCCCATGTGGTGGTCCCGTGTGGTGATCCCCGTGTGGTGGTCCCGTGCGGTGGTCCCATGAGGGCGCTTGTGACGTGGTCTCCAGTGGTGGTCCTGTGTGGTGGTCCCCATGGGGGGTCCCCGTGCGGTGGTCCCGTGTGGTGGTGCTGTGAGGTGGTCCCGTGAGGGGGGTCCCGTGCAGTGGTCTCATGAGGGGGTCCCTGTGAGGGGGTCCCCGTGTGGTGATCCCCGTGAGGTGGTCCCGTGTGGTGGCCTCGTGGGGGGTCCCCCTGTGGTGGTCCCCGTGCGGTGGTCCCTTGTGGTGGTCCCAGTGTGGTGGTCCTGTGAGGGGTTCCCGTGCGGTGGTCCCCATGGGGGGGTCCCCGTGCGGTGGTCCCATGCAGTGGTCCCCTTGCGGTGGTCCCGTGCGGTGGTCCCCGTGACGGGGTCCTGTGAGGGAGGCCCCTGTGAGGTGGTCCCACATGGGGGTCTGTGATGAGGTCCCGTGAGGAGGTCCCATGAGGTGGTCTTACGGGGTGGCCTGTGAAGGGATCCGCGAGGTGGTCCCTGTGTGGCGGTCCCGTGAGGTGGTGCTGTCAGGTCAGGGCACAGGGGCGGGATGGGGGTGGAAGCCCAGACAGTAAGTGGGCTGCTGAATCCACCTGGGCCAGCCTCAGGCTTCCCTTCATCAAGGGCAAAAGCGAAAGAGCAAAATCAGCGACAGCAGAAAGAACCTCACTCCTTAAAGCTGTCAGCTCCGGTTTAAAGCTTCTCCAGCCCAGGGCGAATGCCCAGGGACTGTTCATCTCCTGGGAAATGAGACTGTGAGACAGAGTTATCGCAAGTATTCCCACCCCGAGTCCTCCAAAAAGCCTGGTGAAGAAGCTCAGCCCTCCCACTGAAGGAATGCTTGGATGCAGCCGGGAGTTGCTCTTATCTTCCTCCAAGTGGTGTTTGGACAAAGTGTTTCGTTTGGTTTCTGTAGCTTCCACAGCATTTGAGGAATGCTACGGGCTTCTTTTCCTCGGAATCAGTGGCTGCTCCTTAACATCACCTGGGCTGTCTCCAGCGCTGGCTGGGCCTGGGCTGCAGTCCAGAGGGCCAGAGTTCCTTGGGCTGGGCCAGGCCTAGAATCAGGGATTTTAAGAGTCCCTTTGCCACTTCTGCCTTTGCGCTCATGTGAAGTCAGCTGGGGACCTCTGCTCTGAGGGCTTGACTGGAATGGGACTGAGGGCCACCCAGAAGGGACAGCAGCCCATGGAGTCCATGTGCTGGCTCCAGCTCTCCGCCCAACTTGTGCTTTGAGTCTACATGGTCACCTCTGTTCCCTCAGTTAGTGGGGTTGGCCTGACACATGGAGAGTCCCTTGTGGGTCTGGATCTTCTTGCTTAAACTGTGCCCTCTGTCCTCTGGAGCAGTTCAGACCTTGCTGTCCTCAGCCCAGCCGTCCCCTATGTGCTCTGCCACAGGGCTAGTCTGAACAACACTGCAGCCGCTCTGACAGCCTCTCTTGCCACATGTGGGAACCATCTGGGAGAACAGAGATCAGATGCAAGCCCGAGGAGAAACTTCATTAGATCCAACTGGCAAAAGATGAATAAATATGCAGAACACAGAGACGGAACCCACAGAAAAACAACATGAAGGCAAAAGTAGTGGGGATCTGCCCTAGGAATGCTGTCCTGAAAAAAGCAAGATAGTGGACGGCAGGGACTTGTATGCATCAAACACTTCTGGAGTGCAAGGTGCAGTTATAATCTCCTTGTCTCTTAATCTCACAGCCATGGGATAGGCACTTTTATCAGGTTTATAGACTTCATCTAAACACTTCTCATCATGCTTAGCCAGTCCCGGGCACTGTCTAGGTGCTTTATAAAGACTATGCTAACATTCAGGACAACAGTCTACTCTCGGTGTTTTTATTGCTCCCATATCAGAGATGAGCAAATGGAAGAACCGACAGCCAAGATCTGAATGCAGTCGGTTGGCTTCTGTGCCTGTGCGCTTAACCTTAGTGCTAGCTGCCTCTGGCATAGCAGTAAAGGGTCAAAGCCTGGAAGCTAGCAAGTCTGAGTTCAAGTCCTGCAAGGATTAGATCTGATTTGCCTTGACCCAGCCTAGTGAGAATCCGAAGTTCTCAGGGATTTCTGCTAATTCATGGGGACTCTCACTTTTGTGACCTCTATGCCCCAGCACCAGGGTCTGTACACTGTCCCTAGTCCTACTCTATATCTGCTGGGTACAGGATTTCTCACATCTCAGTACCTCTCAAAAACTTTGAATGAGAAACATAGACTATACTGAGTGGTGTACAGGTAGTGGAGGAGGAGGTTCGTGTAAGACACTAAGATGTGCCTGACCTTCTGAAGTTCACTTTGCTCTCTCCCGGCTCACCTCCTACACAGTCTTAACATTTTTGTCTTCCTTCTCACATTTACACTTCTCTAGTGTCTTTAAACTCCTCTCTCTACTGTGTTGTACATCCCCAGCACCTCCTCCCTTTTCTGAAGACTTGTTGCCCTCCTTGATCACAGTGAGGGAAGAGGGAGCCAACTCCTTTGCCTTTCTACTCTAGTACTTTTCAGGGAGTTCTTTCCAAGAAGACAAGTGCTCTTTCCACCAAGACACCTCATACTGAATGAAAAACTCATACTGAATGAAACAATTTTTGGTCAGAAAATGTTGCTTCTGTCCCCATTATATTGAAGAAGTAAAAGCACAAGACAGGAATGAGAAGGCTCCATGCTATATAGCCCCATCACTCACTGGCTGAAGCTCTGGAAGAAGTCCCTGGTTTCTTCATTCATAAGCCAGGGATCAAAGCCACCACTCCACACCTTTGAAGAGCTGTCAGTTACTTTTGGCTTAGGAGGCTGGGTGAAGCCAGTTCTCAGTCTCACTATCCTCAAACACAAGGAAATGAACACCACAGGTATTTGGAGAAGTGAAGCCAAATAACAGCAAGGCCTTCTCCCTGTTGCAAAGCAGCACCTGCCTCCACCTTGCCTGGAAGCTGTGGAGAGAGAAGACTAAAGTCAGAGTCTTGGGGACAATGCCCACCAATCCTGCCAGCAGTAGAGGGCTGAAGGAAATGGCATTCGGCAGCCCTGGAAAAGGAGGTGAGAGTTTCAAAGAGGGTGGAGCCTTTCTTACCCTTTCCTCTTGCCCCAACCGTAGTGATGCAATAGGATGGGGTGGCTAGGTGGCAGGGAGACTGAAAGATGGAACACCTAGTGCAGCTTATCACCAACAACAGGCAGGAATGTGGCCAAAGACAAGGAAAAGAGAAGACAAATGAGAGAAGACCTGAGAGAGTAGATGAGGGGCCTGGCACAGTATTTGTGCTAGGGGATTCAGTGTGGTGGCCCTCAGCTGCCTGCTGTGAGCTTGTATTCCATTCTGAATTGAGGAAAAGATATAAAGGCACCACTTCCAGAAAGAGATAGGACAGGCAAAGCAAAACCAGCTGTCAAACTTTGGGGTGACACCTGAGGTCCCCCTGCCCTGGACCAGATATGTTCTGCACAGGGTAGAGTGGGTTCCTGCAGTGGACATTGAACAGAAGCCAGAGCCCAGGCCTGCAGCCAGCAAGGCGTACAGGTTGGCTTGGTCTTGTGGTTTGGGAAAGCCCAACTTTCAAATGGTCCTAGATGGGGGAGGGAGAACATTGAGATGATTCACCTGAATATATAAGAATAAGGAAAAGATTTAGCAAGAACTAATCAAAGTACACATGAGCAAGGAAAATACAGGCAAGGCCAACATGTTGAAGCCTTTCTCAATAGGGCTCTTCAGCTGGACCACAGGACACAGTAAATGATTAACTATTTTCTCAGTTCTCCCAGGATGGTTTATGACTAGTACTATTCCAGATGCAGAGGAATCAAGTTGATTTGTTATCAGCAACAGATGTCTTAGGGTATTAGGAGTTATTTTTCTTTGGGAACCCAGTTGAGATAGGCTGAAAGAAACCAAATATGAAAAATTATTTTCTGGAAGAAAAATACCCAAGGGGGTAAAAGCCTATAGGCATTATCAGTGTGGAGGTACTGTCAATTATACTTTAAAAAAAGATCGCAGTGATATGATGGTTAACAAGAGAGGTGAAAGGAAATTGCCCAGCCAAAGATGGGATGAGGGAACTGAAGCACTGAAAAGTCAACAAATGCTATGCCATGTCAAGTAGAAAAGCAGGAAGAAGATAGTCTCAAATATGAAATTACTCTGGATGTTAGCCCCCAGGGACTCTGTTAAATAAAATATAACTCTAAACAAGAGATGAAAGGAAAAGCTACAAGGCAAACATGGATGATGAGCACAGACTTAACACTAGAAAGGCAGGTTCCAACAACTACAGGACAGAGTCTCAGAAGAAAATGTCATGAATCATAAGATAAAATTGACAAAAGAAATCAAGAGGTTTGGCAGAGGGAGTATGAGTGTATTAGAATATTGATCTTTCAAGTGGGAAGGCACAGATAATCTCTAAGTTAAAAAAAAATCAAGGAATAGGGGTGCTTGGGTGACTCAGTCGGTTAAGCCTCTGCCTTCAGCTCAAGTCATAATCTCATGATCTCAGGGTTCTGGGATCGAGCCCCATGTCAGGCTCCCCACACGGTGGGGAGTCTGCTTGTCCCTCTCCCTCTCCCTCTGCCCCTCCCGTCCCTGCTTCTGCTCTCTCTCTCAAATAAATAAAAATCTTTTTAAAAAATTCAAGAAACAGTTATAAAGGGACCCAGACCCAGGAGGAGAAGAACTAAAATAGAAATGAGCATGAATTAAAGCCAGGAAAAATCAGAAAGTAAGCAATGGAAGGAGAGTTGTGATGAAGAGGCCATCTTTGATTTTCTTATCTTCTTTAGCAGACGGTCAATAAATACTGTCTAAATATGCTAAATCTAGGAAAAGTGTTAGGGTATAATATATGAAAGAAGAAACTGGAGTAATTAAACAGATTGTAACCCTTTCAAATTACCAGAAGGAAAACAACCCCATCAGAAAGAAGAAAGTCAAATAGCAAGAGTGAAAAAATTGAAAAAGCATTATAAATAGAAAACGTAAGATGTTGGCATTAAGGCAAAAACTCTATTATGTCAAAGGTAAATTAAATAAACTCATCTGTTGAAAGTAATAACAAAGCCCATGTACATGTTATAAAGAAGAAATTAGGGGCGCCTGTGTGGCTCAGTGGTTAAGCGACTGCCTTCAGCTCAGGCCATGATCCCGGAGTTCCGGGATCGAGTCCCACATTGGGCTCCCTGCTCGGCAGAGAGTCTGCTTCTCCCTCTAACCCTCTCCCCTCTCATGCTCTCTCTCACTCTCTCTCTCAAATAAATAAATAAATAAAATCTTTAAAAAAATTTTTTAAAAAAGAAATTAATCTAAAACAAAGTGATTCAGGAAAGGTCCATTAAACCTTAGGAAAACAAGGGAGATTGAATTTAAGACACAAATTATGAAACAAGTTAAAACATCACTGTATATTTATAATGAAGATAAAATTGTCACAAATCTCAATACACCAAACAATAATTGATAAAAATACATGAAACTGACTACTTCTCTGGGACATGGGCATACTTTTCCCTATTCCACCCACTAAGTACAACAAAAAACCTGGATACTGTATATAAAACAAGTTTAAGAAGATTCTGCAAGGTAGAGAGAAGAGAAACCAGCCAGGGACATTAGGATCTGAGGAACAACATGGTGGTGAGTTACCTGGGTTTTCTTTTTGCCTCACACATTTCAGACTTGGAGCTGAAGAAGCTGGTAACTTAGAAGTCACAATGGATGGAGCGCCTGGGTGGCTCTGTCGGTTGAGCATCTGCCTTCCACTCAGGTCATGATCCCAGGGTTCTGGAATCGAGCCCACGTTTGGGCTCCCTGCTCGGCGGGAGCCTGCTTCTCCCTTTCTGCCTGCTCGTGCTCCCTCTTGCTATCTCTGTCACTGTCTCTCTCTCAAATAAATAAAATCTTTAAAAAAAAAAAGTCACAATGGGTGTAGACAAAGCTAGTCACAACAAAAGCATTCTCTTTCCAGACTATGGACTCTGAGAAACAAACTGAGGGTTCTGGGGTGTGTGTGTGTGTGGGGGGGATGGGTTAGCCTGGTGATGGGTATTAAAGAGGGCACGTATTGAATGGAGCACTGGGTGTTATACGCAAACAATGAATCATGGAACCCTGCATCAAAAACTAATGATGTAATGTATGGTGATTAACATAACAA
>NW_027778323.1:0-5996 GCF_054177405.1 Leptonychotes weddellii | reverse complement strand
AACCTAGAAAGGAAGAAAACTTTGGGACAATAATCTCTCTATTCTAGTTATAAACCACATAAAAGGAAAACTGTGGCATCATTCCCACCATGCAAGCATAATCTAAGCGGGGGAGCCTAGACTTTCACCCTCATAAGAATGATATTACAGAGTGCCAAGTACAGAGCCAGGATTTTCATCCTCACCTTTTGGTAATGTGGCATGACTCCCTGCAGTTCAGTGGAGACTACAGAAAGATGGGACTTCCACATTTATCTAACAGTAATAAGGTATTCTTCTCCCTCCTCATTGGATTGGTGTCAGAGGAGCCTGTTGAAGAGTTAGGACTTCCACATGGCTCAGCAGTAATGAGACCACCTCCAGTGTGGTATCAGTGGAGACTGTATAGGGATTGGAACTCCCATCATCGTGCAGAAGTAACAAAGAGTCCCCCTCTCTTTGGGTATCAATGGAGGGTTTCATGGGAAACATGGACTTCTACCTCTACCTGGCAATAACAAGGTAGTGCTTCCTATCCTTGCCAGAGCGCTGTCAAAGAAAGCCAACTAAAACAAAATTTAAGTGAGATCCAGAGTCTCATAACATAATACAAAAATTCCCTGATTTCAGTCACCCATTACTAATTATACCAAAAACCAGGAAGATCTCAAAATGAATGAAAAAGACGATCGATAGATGCCAATGCTGAGATAACAAAGAAAAAGAAAAAAGAAAAATAGCCCCAGCAAAGAAATGGAATAGAAAGTTTCAATGAGTAGAAGACATAAGGAGGAACCAAAAGGAAATTTTAAAACTTAACTATAATAACCAAAATAAAAGCTCAATGGATGGGTTCAACAGTAGAATGAGGAAAGACTCAGTGAAATGGAAGATAAAACAATAGAAATTACCCAATATAAACAATACAGAGATAATAGAGTTTAAAAAAAAGGACAGAGTCTCAGGGACCTGTGGGACTATGACAAAAGATTTGACATTCATGTCATCAGGGTACCAGAAGGAGAGGAGCAAGAGGGTACAGTTGAAAAAGTACTCAAAGACTTTCCCACAAAGGTGCAAAATGAGTTCAATAGAAGAAAGATTGTCATTTCAGTAAATGGTTCTGGATCAACTGGACATCCATAAATAAAAAAATGAATCTCCACCTAAGCCTCACACCTTATACAAACATTAATTTAAAATGGATCATGGAACTAAATGTAAAACATAGAAATAATAAAAAAAACTATTAGAAAAAATAGAAAAATTTTAGGATCTAACACTAAGCAAAATTCTTAGACTTGACACCAAAAGCAAGATACATAATAGGAAAAATTTATAAATTGGACTTCATCAAAATTGGAAACTTTTGCCCTGTGAATGATCCTTTTAGGAGGATGAAAAGCTATAGAGTTTTAGAAAATGTTTGCAAAACACATATCTATCAAAGGACTAGTAACTAGAGTATATAAAGAATTCTCAAAGCTCAACAGGGGGAAAAAAAAACAATCCAACTAGGAAGTAAGCAAAAGACATGAAGAGAAATTTCACTGAAGAAGATATTGATGGAAAATAAACACATGAAAAAATATTCAACGTCTTTATCCATAAAGGAAATATTAATTAAAACCACAGTGAGATACCATTACATATTTATCAGAATGGCTAAAATGAAGGGTGGTGTTAGCACCAAATATTGTTGAGGGTATGGAGAGACTTACTTATACAATGTTGGAGGTAATGTAAAATGGTACAGGAATTCTGGAAAACAGTTTGGAAATTTAAAAAAAAATGCAACCTCTGTATGACCCAATAATTGAATTCCTTTATCCCAGACAATTGGGCCTTTATCCCAGACAACTGAAGATTTAAGCTCACACAAAACCTGTACACAAATGTATATAGCAGCTTTATTCATAATAGCCTCAAACCTGATACAACCAAATGTCCTTCAGTGGGTGAATAAACAAACTGTGACACATCCATACCATGGAACACTACTCAGCAATAAAAAGGAATGAACTACTGATACATACAACACCTAGATAAATCTCTAGAGAATTATGGTGAGTGAAAAAACACCAATTCCAAAACACTTGTGAAAAGACTAAAGAAATGGAAAACATATTAGTGATTGCCAGTAGTTAAGGATGGAGTGGAGGTGGGAGGGAAGGGGATATGACCATAAAAGAGCAATGGAGAGATCTTTGTGGTGATGGAACTATTCTATATCACAGCTCTGTCAATGTCAATATCCTGGTTGTGTTGTACTATAGTTTTGCAAGATGTTACCATTGGGAAAAACTGGGTAAAGCGTACACAGGATCTTTCTGTATTGTTTCTTAAAACTGCATGTGAATCAATAATTATCTCAGAATAAATATTTTTAAAAATTTAAGTCCAAGAAACATTACAAAATTGGTTTCACATTCGAAAATCCATTAATATAATTCACCATCATAACAAACTAAAAAAGAAAAAAATGTATGATCATCTCAAAAGATGCTGAAAATGCATCTGATAAAATTCAATATCTTTTCTTGATTAAAAAATACCCCAATAAACAGAGAGATCTACTATGTTAATGGTATTGTTAAGATGTTATTTCTCTCCAAATTGATCGATTGATTCAATAAAAATTTTAACAGACTATTTCATAGAAATTGATAAGCTGATTTTAAAATTCAAATGGGAATGCAAAAGGCTAGAATAGCCAAAATGGTTTTGAAAAAGGTTGGAGGACTAATCCTAATTTCAAGACTTACAAGCCATAGTAATCAGAACAGTGTAGTATTGAAACAAAATATATAAATAGATCAATGTAACAGACTAGAGTTCACAAGTAGATCCACACATATATTTACAACTAATTTTTACAAATGTGCAAATGTAATTCAGTGAAGAAAGAAGTCTTCAACAAATGGTACGGGGATGATTGGATATCCACATGTCATATAAAATGAGTATTGATCCGTATCTTGCACCATATGCAAACATTAACCCAAAATAGGTAATTTAAAACATAAAACTATACAATGTATAAAAAAAATACTGGGTTGGGCACTTTTTACATGTGACACCAAAAGCATGTTCCATTTTTTTTTTTTTAAAGATGAAATGGCCTTAAACAAAATTAAAAACTTATGCTCTTTGAAAGACATTGTTTTGGGAATGAAAAGGCACAGACTGGGAGAAAATAATTGCAAATCATATGTCTATTAAAGGACTTGTATCCAACATATATAAAGAACCCTCAAAATTAGATAATAAGACTAACAATCCACTTCTAAAAATAGACAAAGATTTGAAGAGACACTTCACTAAAGAAGATATATGGATAATAAGTACATGAAACCTCAACACCATGAGTCATTAGGGAAATACAAATTAAAACTATAATGCGATATCACTATGCATTAGAATGACTACAATTTAAGACTGATCATATCAATTGTTGGTGAGGATGTGAAGCAACTGGAATTCTCATACACTGCTGGTGGGAGTGTAAAATGGTACAACCACTTGGAAAACAGTTTGTTTCTTAAAAAGTTAAACATATCTTTCATATGACCCAGTCATTTCACTTCTAGGTATTTACCTAAAAGAAATGAAAAGATATGTCCACATGAAGATTTGTATACAAATGTTCATAGCTGATGAATATGTGGAGAAATGGTCATGGCCATGCACTGTCAGTTTTGCAGACTTTTTTGGGGGGGCAAAATTTAGCAACATCTATCGTCGTTTCCCCAAGAGAAACTTAGTTCTCAGTTTGTCTGAGGCTGGCTCTCTGGTTGCCTCCTTCATTTGGAATATTTTGGATTACTCTAGATATTCAGAAAGCAATAGAAATAGAACTGTTATAGGAATGCACACTAAAATATGTTAATTATGCAGATGAAATCAGAGCGGGAAACAAACCCTAAGAGACTCTTAACCATAGAGAAAAACCTGAGGGCTGCTGGAGGAGAGGGGGCTGGGAGGATGGGGTAACTGGGTGATGGGCATGAAGGGGGGCACTTGTAATGACCACTGGGTGTTATATGCAACTGATGAATCACTGACCTCTACCTCTGAAACTAATAATATACTATATGTTAACTAATTGAATTTAAAATAAAATAAAAAATTTAAAAAATATGTTAGTTATGTGTTTGTGAGGATTTTCCTTTACATGCCCTATTTTCCTTACTTGTTATTAGTAGATTTATTCCAAATGGAAACTTTGTTGAAAACATTTCAATTGTGTAACTCTTAGTACTTTTGCAAAAGTTGCTTATTAAAACTTCTAAACAAAGGCTAATTTCATCAGTGAGTATAGTTGGTATTATTTTTATCCCTAAATACTTCAGTGTGTGTCTCCTAAGAATAAGAACATTGTCTTAAATAAGCAGTGAAATGATCAAATTAGGAAATTTAACATTGACACAGTGCCATCATTGAATCCACAGACTGTATTCAAATTTTGATGATAGTCCCAATAATGCCATTTATAGCCTTTTTTTCTCCTGCCACATGATCCAATCTCAGATCACATGTTGCATTTAGTTGTCATGTCTCTAGTCTCCTTTAATCTGAAACAGTTCCTCAGCCCTTCTCTGTGTTTTATGACTTTGGCATCTTTGAGTGATATAGACCAGTTATTTTGTAGAACATGCCTCAATTTTGGGCAGTTGGATGTGTCCTCATGATTAGATTCTTTTTTTTTTTTAAAGATTATTTGTTTATTTATTTATTTATTTGAGAGAGAGTGAGCACGTGCACAAGCAGAAGGAACAGCAGGGAGAAGGAGAAGCGGGCTTCCTGCTGAACAAGGAGCCCGATGCAGGACTCGATCCCAGGACCCTGGGATCATGACCTGAGCCGAAGGAAGACACCTAACGACTGAGCCACCCAGGCGCCCCTCATGATTAGGTTCTAATTATGCATTTATATCATTATGTTATGGGCAGGACTACCACAGAGATGACATTGTGTCTTTTTACTGTATCATATCAGGAAGCCCATGAAGTCTGTGAGTTTCAGGGTTTTTTATTATATGGGTGTTTGGTTTCTCCTACACTCTTAGTTGGAAGAGTTTTCTTTCCCCAGCAGGTTAAATCTTTGCTTTCTCTTCCCCCTTTAACTTAGGCTTTTCTTTGGGCCTCTTGTACACTCCTCTGAGTATGTGCAGTTCAGTGGTCAGCCAAGGATCTGGAGTTGACATGCAGGTTTGTGGGGCGGCACCCTGTCCCCCTCCCCCCGTGGCCCTCCCCTTTCATAGACCCTCCACAGACACACATATGTGCTGTAACATACACACAGGGGAATTTGAGGTGGCTCATAGGCCTACATGTAAATGCTGAAATAAATGTTAGAAGAGAGCGTCCTCATGACTTGGGGTTAGGCAAAGATTTTTTGGGACACAAAAAAGTAATAACCATGAGATAAAAATTGAATATTAGACACTATAAAGATTGAAATCTTCTGCTTATCAAAAGGTAACATTGGGAAGGTAGTGATTAAACAAGTCATGGAGTGGAAAAAATATTTGCAAAGTATATGTAACAAAGGACTTGTATTCAGACTATTAAAAGAACTCATACACAACTACAGACACAGAACTAGAAAACTACACAGCCCAATAAATTGGGCAGAAGATTGCAACAGGCACTAAACAATGGAGTGACCAGTCAGTAAGCAGTAGTCATTAGTGATTAGGGAAAAGAACATTAAAACCGTAATAATATACCACTACACACCCACAGAAGGTTCAAATTAATAAGACTGGCAGTATTAAATGTTAACAAAGATGAAGCGGGCGCCTGGGTGGCTCAGTTGGTTGGGCGACTGCCTTTGGCTCAGGTCATGATCCTGGAGTCCCTGGATCGAGTCCCGCATCGGGCTCCCTGCTCAGCGGGGAGTCTGCTTCTCCCTCTGACCCTCCCCCCTCTCATGTGCTCTCTCTCATTCTCTCTCTCTCAAATAAATAAATAAAATCTTTAAAAAAAACAAACAAACAAAAAAAACAAAGATGA
>NW_027778322.1:0-291 GCF_054177405.1 Leptonychotes weddellii | reverse complement strand
GATATTTGTGTGTAAGTTTTTATACAAACATAGGCTTTTGTTTCACTTGGGTGAATACCTGGAAATGGACCTGCTAGTTTTATATAAGGGTTTGTTTACCTTTTAAGAAACTACCAAACTGTTTTTCCAAAGAGGCAGTGCTGTTTTGCCTTCTCAGTGGCAATATATGAGCGTTAACAGTTCTCCACATCTTCACCAATATTGGGGATTATTCGTTATTTTTTTTAAAGCTATACTGAGAGATGTAGTTATATTTCATTGAAATTTTAATTTGCATTTCGCTAATAGCTA
>NW_027778321.1:0-291 GCF_054177405.1 Leptonychotes weddellii | reverse complement strand
CTTCTGCCTCTGACCCTCCCCCCTCTCATGTGCTCTCCCTCTCTCATTCTCTCTGTCTCAAATAAATAAATAAATAAATCTTTAAAAAAAAATAAAACTCGACAGAAGTTGATATAAGAAACAAAATCAGTCATTTTCCAGTGTAGACCAGAAGCAAACACAAGAAAAGTTTATTTGAGTTTTAAAATATCACATATTATATTAGATTCATAAATGAATCATGATGTTAGTCTGAGATAGACACAAACTGAAAAACATACTGCACTGGATATGCCCCTAATGCTTCCTTAT
>NW_027778320.1:0-291 GCF_054177405.1 Leptonychotes weddellii | reverse complement strand
ATTCCCAATCTGATCATTCTACTATCCCTTGCCATGACTGGTTCTGATGCTTGCGCTCTCTTCCAATTGTGCATTCTGCCGTTTGGTATGTCTTGTATTCTTTCTTGATAGGCAGACACGAGGTGCCAGGTAAAAGGAGCTGCTGTAAGTAGGCCTGCAGTGATGTGGTGGAGACGTACAGCAGGGCGGGGAAGGCTTCGCTAGTCCTGTGGTTAGATCTCGGTCTTTCCGTGAGGCTCTGCCTCTGGACTGCGAACTTCACAAGTATTTCTGTTTGTTTCTCCCGCTTCG
>NW_027778319.1:0-291 GCF_054177405.1 Leptonychotes weddellii | reverse complement strand
AAATCAAGAGAATTGGAAATTGAAAGGAAGAATAGCTATACTAAAACAACCCAGACTAGAGGAAGTTGCTTCAGAACCCAAACAAACAGGGCGCCTGGGTGGCTCAGTTGGTTGAGCGACTGCCTTCGGCTCAGGTCATGATCCTGGAGTCCCGGGATCGAGTCCCGCATCGGGCTCCCTGCTTGGCGGGGAGCCTGCTTCTCCCTCTGACCCTCCCCCCTCTCATGTGCTCTCTGTCTCTCTCATTCTCTCTGTCTCAAATAAATAAATAAAATCTTTAAAAAAAAAAAA
>NW_027778318.1:0-291 GCF_054177405.1 Leptonychotes weddellii | reverse complement strand
ACTACGGTTTCCTGGCTCCTTTAGCCCTCGTTTCCACCACTCTGAGATTAAGAAGGTAGGCAACAAATGACAGGTTACTGGGTGAGGTTGCCGACTCACTGCTTTGTTCACTGTTTCTCCTCCAACAAGAATGTCATTGCCCCGAGTCACCCCGTGTGTCTTGTTTGCTACTGCATCCCCAGCCCTCAGAACAGTGCCAAACACATAGCAGGGACACAGTGGACCCTTGGATACAGCCTAGGTTATAAACATGCAGCTCAGTTCACAGACTTGCAGCAAAATCAAACAGAG
>NW_027778317.1:0-291 GCF_054177405.1 Leptonychotes weddellii | reverse complement strand
CATATCTCTCTGCTTCCTTATTTTGCCTGACTCTCTGTGTTTGTTTCTTTGTATCAGGCAAAACAGCTGTCTGTCTCCAGGCTTGAAGGAGTGGCCTTGTGTAGGTGGCGAACTTCATTGTTCAACCTTGCCTTAGCTCTTGGTTGTCTGTTGAACCTTTGTGATTGTCTAAGCAGCCTGACTTATTCTTTTTTTTTTTATGTTATGTTAATCACCATACATTCCATCATTAGTTTTTGATGTAGTGTTCCATGATGCATTGTTTGTGCATAACACCCAGTACTCCATGCA